>NC_046971.1:407500-522500 GCF_009769545.1 Cyclopterus lumpus | reverse complement strand
ATCTTACCATCCAGTGAGCTCCGGACAGAAGCTGCTCAAAGCCTTCAAAGCCTGAAACACACACACACACACACACACACACACACACACGCAGGTCAAAGGTCAGAGGTTACACACAGGAACAATAATGGAATAATTAGAGAAACAATACTTAATGTGATCGAGACAATGATACCAAAACGAGATGAAAACAAAGTGAATAAATCATCAAAGTGTCTGAATGAGCATGTCACGGATTACTTATGAGCATCAAAGACATTGAAACATGAAACACGTGATGACATCATCGAGTCATGACGAAGAGTACGAGGAAGAGTTGTCACTAAAGTCTGGTAATCTGCTCTAGGATCTGCTACTGGGAACAACTTCCTGTTGTGTGTGTGTTTACAATAGACTTAAGATAAGTTGTTTTCAACCCAACAGCCAGCCTTGGGTTGGGTAAAGGTTAAAGGTCAGGGGTGACGTCACATCGTAAAGGTTAAAGGTCAGAGGTGACGTCACATCGTAAAGGTTAAAGGTCAGAGGTGACGTCACATAGTAAAGGTCACCTATAGTACATCACATAGTAAAGGTTAAAGGTCAGAGGAGACGTCACATCGTAAAGGTTAAAGGTCAGAGGTGACGTCACATCGTAAAGATTAAAGGTCAGAGGTGACGTCACATCGTAAAGGTCAGCGGTGACATCACATAGTAAAGGTTAAAGGTCACCTATAGTACATCACATCGTAAAGGTTAAAGGTCAGAGGTGACGTCACATCGTAAAGGTTAAAGGTCAGAGGTGACGTCACATAGTAAAGGTTAAAGGTCACCTATAGTACATCACATAGTAAAGGTTAAAGGTCAGAGGTGACGTCACATAGTAAAGGTTAAAGGTCAGAGGTGACGTCACATCGTAAAGGTTAAAGGTCAGAGGTGACGTCACATCGTAAAGGTCAGCGGTGACGTCACATCGTAAAGGTTAAAGGTCAGCGGTGGCATCACATAGTAAAGGTTAAAGGTCAGAGGTGACGTCACATTGTAAAGGTTAAAGGTCAGAGGTGACGTCACATCGTAAAGGTCAGCGGTGACGTCACATAGTAAAGGTTAAAGGTCAGCGGTGACATCACATAGTAAAGGTTAAAGGTCAGGGGTGACGTCACGTAGAAAAGGTTAAAGGTCAGCAGTGACGTCACATAGTAAAGGTTAAAGGTCAGAGGTGACGTCACATAGTAAAGGTAAAAGGTCAGCGGTGATGTCACATAGTAAAGGTTAAAGGTCAGCGGTGACGTCATGTCGTAAAGGTCAGCAGTGACGTCACATAGTAAAGGTTAAAGGTCAGGGTGACGGCAGCAGACTTAGTAAAGGTTAAAGGTCAGCAGTGACGTCACATAGTAAAGGTTAAAGGTCAGGGTGACGGCAGCAGACTTAGTAAAGGTTAAAGGTCAGCAGTGACGTCACATAGTAAAGGTTAAAGGTCAGCGGTGACATCACATAGTAAAGGTTAAAGGTCAGCGGTGACATCACATAGTAAAGGTTAAAGGTCAGCAGTGACGTCACATAGTAAAGGTTAAAGGTCAGGGGTGACGGCACGTAGAAAAGGTTAAAGGTCAGCAGTGACGTCACATAGTAAAGGTTAAAGGTCAGCGGTGACGTCACGTAGAAAAGGGTAAAGGTCAGCAGTGACGTCACATAGTAAAGGTTAAAGGTCAGGGTGACGGCAGCAGACTTAGTAAAGGTTAAAGGTTAGCAGTGACGTCACATAGTAAAGGTTAAAGGTCAGGGTGACGGCAGCAGACTTAGTAAAGGTTAAAGGTCAGCGGTGACGTCATGTTGTAAAGGTTAGCAGTGACATCACATAGTAAAGGTTAAAGGTCAGCGGTGACGTCATGTCGTAAAGGTTAGCAGTGACGTCACATAGTAAAGGTTAAAGGTCAGGGTGACGGCAGCAGACTTAGTAAAGGTTAAAGGTTAGCAGACGTACCTATGTGCAGAGCGATGGACAGACCGATGGCTGACCACAGAGAGTAACGACCTCCGACCCACTGAGGAGGAGCAAACATGACATCACAGTCACTCCACCAATCAGAGGGCAGAGAACAGCAGCAACCATGCAGACAGAAGGTCCGGCCCACTTCACCAGAGGGAGGTGGTGAGACCCAGACCGTGTTCATATTTCAGTGGGTTTGGTGACGTAAACCTTATATTTAAGACTACTATATTACATAATGCTGATCTTTATGAAGGCACACATCACTACCTGTCAGCCAATCAGAAACGACTTACATCCCAGAACTCAAACATGTTTGCTGTGTCAATGCCGAAATCCTTCACTTTGACCTGAAGAGGACGAAAGAAAACAAGGAAATATTATTCATATAATTCATTATTATTATCCGTCTGAAAAGAGAAACTGCTCAAATAACTTATTACAGCACGGTATTATATAGCTATAATACTGTAGTCATGATAGTACTTAATAGTATAGTAATAATAGTATAGACATGATAGTACATTATAGTATAGTCATGATAGTACATTATAGTATAGTCATGATAGTACATTATAGTATAGTCATGATAGTACATTATAGTATAGTTATGATAGTACATTATAGTATAGTCATGATAGTACATTATAGTATAGTCATGATAGTACATTATAGTATAGTCATGATAGTACATTATAGTATAGTCATGATAGTACATTATAGTATAGTCATGATAGTACATTATAGTATAGTTATGATAGTACATTATAGTATAGTCATGATAGTACAATATAGTATAGTCATGATAGTACATTATAGTATAGTCATGATAGTACATTATAGTAGTCATGATAGTACATTATAGTAGTCATGATAGTACATTATAGTATAGTCATGATAGTACATTATAGTATAGTTATGATAGTACATTATAGTATAGTCATGATAGTACATTATAGTATAGTCATGATAGTACATTATAGTATAGTTATGATAGTACATTATAGTATAGTCATGATAGTACATTATAGTAGTCATGATAGTACATTATAGTATAGTCATGATAGTACATTATAGTATAGTTATGATAGTACATTATAGTAGTCATGATAGTACATTATAGTATAGTTATGATAGTACATTATAGTAGTCATGATAGTACATTATAGTATAGTTATGATAGTACATTATAGTAGTCATGATAGTACATTATAGTAGTCATGATAGTACATTATAGTATAGTTATGATAGTACATTATAGTATAGTCATGATAGTACATTATAGTATAGTTATGATAGTACATTATAGTATAGTCATGATAGTACATTATAGTATAGTCATGATAGTACATTATAGTAGTCATGATAGTACATTATAGTATAGACATGATAGTACATTATAGTAGTCATGATAGTACATTATAGTATAGACATGATAGTACATTATAGTATAGTCATGATAGTACATTATAGTATAGTCATGATAGTACATTATAGTAGTCATGATAGTACATTATAGTATAGTCATGATAGTACATTATAGTATAGTTATGATAGTACATTATAGTAGTCATGATAGTACATTATAGTATAGTTATGATAGTACATTATAGTAGTCATGATAGTACATTATAGTAGTCATGATAGTACATTATAGTATAGTCATGATAGTACATTATAGTAGTCATGATAGTACATTATAGTATAGTCATGATAGTACATTATAGTAGTCATGATAGTACATTATAGTATGGACATGATAGTACATTATAGTAGTCATGATAGTACATTATAGTATAGTTATGATAGTACATTATAGTATAGTTATGATAGTACATTATAGTATAGTCATGATAGTACATTATAGTATAGTCATGATAGTACATTATAGTATAGTCATGATAGTACATTATAGTATAGTCATGATAGTACATTATAGTATAGTTATGATAGTACATTATAGTATAGTCATGATAGTACATTATAGTAGTCATGATAGTACATTATAGTATAGTCATGATAGTACATTATAGTATAGTTATGATAGTACATTATAGTAGTCATGATAGTACATTATAGTATAGTTATGATAGTACATTATAGTAGTCATGATAGTACATTATAGTATAGTTATGATAGTACATTATAGTAGTCATGATAGTACATTATAGTAGTCATGATAGTACATTATAGTATAGTTATGATAGTACATTATAGTATAGTCATGATAGTACATTATAGTATAGTTATGATAGTACATTATAGT
Source organism: Cyclopterus lumpus (assembly GCF_009769545.1). Lineage (NCBI taxonomy): Eukaryota > Metazoa > Chordata > Actinopteri > Perciformes > Cyclopteridae > Cyclopterus > Cyclopterus lumpus. Next base: position 518,268 of record NC_046971.1, on the reverse strand, counting down.
AGTCATGATAGTACATTATAGTATAGTTATGATAGTACATTATAGTAGTCATGATAGTACATTATAGTATAGTTATGATAGTACATTATAGTAGTCATGATAGTACATTATAGTAGTCATGATAGTACATTATAGTATAGTTATGATAGTACATTATAGTATAGTCATGATAGTACATTATAGTAGTCATGATAGTACATTATAGTATAGTTATGATAGTACATTATAGTATAGTCATGATAGTACATTATAGTATAGTCATGATAGTACATTATAGTAGTCATGATAGTACATTATAGTATAGACATGATAGTACATTATAGTAGTCATGATAGTACATTATAGTATAGACATGATAGTACATTATAGTATAGTCATGATAGTACATTATAGTAGTCATGATAGTACATTATAGTATAGTCATGATAGTACATTATAGTATAGTTATGATAGTACATTATAGTAGTCATGATAGTACATTATAGTATAGTTATGATAGTACATTATAGTAGTCATGATAGTACATTATAGTAGTCATGATAGTACATTATAGTATAGTTATGATAGTACATTATAGTATAGTCATGATAGTACATTATAGTAGTCATGATAGTACATTATAGTAGTCATGATAGTACATTATAGTATAGTCATGATAGTACATTATAGTAGTCATGATAGTACATTATAGTATAGTTATGATAGTACATTATAGTATAGTCATGATAGTACATTATAGTAGTCATGATAGTACATTATAGTATAGTCATGATAGTACATTATAGTAGTCATGATAGTACATTATAGTATAGACATGATAGTACATTATAGTAGTCATGATAGTACATTATAGTATAGTCATGATAGTACATTATAGTATAGACATGATAGTACATTATAGTAGTCATGATAGTACATTATAGTATAGTTATGATAGTACATTATAGTATAGACATGATAGTACATTATAGTAGTCATGATAGTACATTATAGTATAGTCATGATAGTACATTATAGTAGTCATGATAGTACATTATAGTATAGTTATGATAGTACATTATAGTAGTCATGATAGTACATTATAGTATAGTCATGATAGGACATTATAGTAGTCATGATAGTACATTATAGTATAGTTATGATAGTACATTATAGTAGTCATGATAGTACATTATAGTATAGTCATGATAGTACATTATAGTAGTCATGATAGTACATTATAGTATAGTCATGATAGTACATTATAGTAGTCATGATAGTACATTATAGTATAGTTATGATAGTACATTATAGTAGTCATGATAGTACATTATAGTAGTCATGATAGTACATTATAGTATAGTCATGATAGTACATTATAGTATAGACATGATAGTACATTATAGTATAGTCATGATAGTACATTATAGTAGTCATGATAGTACATTATAGTATAGTTATGATAGTACATTATAGTATAGTCATGATAGTACATTATAGTAGTCATGATAGTACATTATAGTATAGACATGATAGTACATTATAGTAGTCATGATAGTACATTATAGTAGTCATGATAGTACATTATAGTATGGACATGATAGTACATTATAGTAGTCATGATAGTACATTATAGTATAGTCATGATAGTACATTATAGTAGTCATGATAGTACATTATAGTAGTCATGATAGTACATTATAGTAGTCATGATAGTACATTATAGTATAGTCATGATAGTACATTATAGTATAGTCATGATAGTACATTATAGTATAGTCATGATAGTACATTATAGTAGTCATGATAGTACATTATAGTATAGTTATGATAGTACATTATAGTATAGTCATGATAGTACATTATAGTAGTCATGATAGTACATTATAGTATAGTTATGATAGTACATTATAGTATAGTCATGATAGTACATTATAGTATAGTTATGATAGTACATTATAGTAGTCATGATAGTACATTATAGTATAGTCATGATAGTACATTATAGTAGTCATGATAGTACATTATAGTATAGTTATGATAGTACATTATAGTAGTCATGATAGTACATTATAGTATAGTTATGATAGTACATTATAGTATAGTCATGATAGTACATTATAGTAGTCATGATAGTACATTATAGTATAGTTATGATAGTACATTATAGTATAGTCATGATAGTACATTATAGTAGTCATGATAGTACATTATAGTATAGTTATGATAGTACATTATAGTATAGTCATGATAGTACATTATAGTATAGTTATGATAGTACATTATAGTAGTCATGATAGTACATTATAGTATAGTCATGATAGTACATTATAGTAGTCATGATAGTACATTATAGTATAGTTATGATAGTACATTATAGTATAGTCATGATAGTACATTATAGTATAGTCATGATAGTACATTATAGTAGTCATGATAGTACATTATAGTAGTCATGATAGTACATTATAGTATAGTCATGATAGTACATTATAGAAGTCATGATAGTACATTATAGTATAGTCATGATAGTACATTATAGTAGTCATGATAGTACATTATAGTATAGTTATGATAGTACATTATAGTAGTCATGATAGTACATTATAGTATAGTTATGATAGTACATTATAGTAGTCATGATAGTACATTATAGTATAGTCATGATAGTACATTATAGTAGTCATGATAGTACATTATAGTATAGTCATGATAGTACATTATAGTAGTCATGATAGTACATTACAGTATAGTTATGATAGTACATTATAGTAGTCATGATAGTACATTATAGTAGTCATGATAGTACATTATAGTATAGTCATGATAGTACATTATAGTAGTCATGATAGTACATTACAGTATAGTTATGATAGTACATTATAGTAGTCATGATAGTACATTATAGTATAGTTATGATAGTACATTATAGTATAGTCATGATAGTACATTATAGTAGTCATGATAGTACATTATAGTATAGTTATGATAGTACATTATAGTATAGTCATGATAGTACATTATAGTAGTCATGATAGTACATTATAGTATAGTTATGATAGTACATTATAGTATAGTCATGATAGTACATTATAGTATAGTTATGATAGTACATTATAGTAGTCATGATAGTACATTATAGTATAGTCATGATAGTACATTATAGTAGTCATGATAGTACATTATAGTATAGTTATGATAGTACATTATAGTATAGTCATGATAGTACATTATAGTATAGTCATGATAGTACATTATAGTAGTCATGATAGTACATTATAGTAGTCATGATAGTACATTATAGTATAGTCATGATAGTACATTATAGAAGTCATGATAGTACATTATAGTATAGTCATGATAGTACATTATAGTAGTCATGATAGTACATTATAGTATAGTTATGATAGTACATTATAGTAGTCATGATAGTACATTATAGTATAGTTATGATAGTACATTATAGTAGTCATGATAGTACATTATAGTATAGTCATGATAGTACATTATAGTAGTCATGATAGTACATTATAGTATAGTCATGATAGTACATTATAGTAGTCATGATAGTACATTACAGTATAGTTATGATAGTACATTATAGTAGTCATGATAGTACATTATAGTAGTCATGATAGTACATTATAGTATAGTCATGATAGTACATTATAGTAGTCATGATAGTACATTACAGTATAGTTATGATAGTACATTATAGTAGTCATGATAGGACATTATAGTAGTCATGATAGTACATTATAGTATAGTTATGATAGTACATTATAGTAGTCATGATAGTACATTATAGTATAGTCATGATAGTACATTATAGTATAGACATGATAGTACATTATAGTAGTCATGATAGTACATTATAGTAGTCATGATAGTACATTATAGTATAGTCATGATAGTACATTATAGTATAGTCATGATAGTACATTATAGTATAGTCATGATAGTACATTATAGTATAGTCATGATAGTACATTATAGAAGTCATGATAGTACATTATAGTATAGTCATGATAGTACATTATAGTAGTCATGATAGTACATTATAGTATAGTTATGATAGTACATTATAGTAGTCATGATAGTACATTATAGTATAGTTATGATAGTACATTATAGTAGTCATGATAGTACATTATAGTATAGTCATGATAGTACATTATAGTAGTCATGATAGTACATTATAGTATAGTCATGATAGTACATTATAGTATAGTTATGATAGTACATTATAGTATAGTCATGATAGTACATTATAGTAGTCATGATAGTACATTATAGTATAGTTATGATAGTACATTATAGTATAGTCATGATAGTACATTATAGTAGTCATGATAGTACATTATAGTATAGTTATGATAGTACATTATAGTATAGTCATGATAGTACATTATAGTAGTCATGATAGTACATTATAGTATAGTTATGATAGTACATTATAGTATAGTCATGATAGTACATTATAGTAGTCATGATAGTACATTATAGTAGTCATGATAGTACATTATAGTATAGTCATGATAGTACATTATAGTATAGTCATGATAGTACATTATAGTAGTCATGATAGTACATTATAGTATAGTTATGATAGTACATTATAGTATAGTCATGATAGTACATTATAGTAGTCATGATAGTACATTATAGTAGTCATGATAGTACATTATAGTATAGTCATGATAGTACATTATAGTAGTCATGATAGTACATTATAGTATAGTCATGATAGTACATTATAGTAGTCATGATAGTACATTATAGTAGTCATGATAGTACATTATAGTATAGTTATGATAGTACATTATAGTAGTTATGATAGTACATTATAGTATAGTTATGATAGTACATTATAGTAGTCATGATAGTACATTATAGTATAGTCATGATAGTACATTATAGTAGTCATGATAGTACATTATAGTATAGTCATGATAGTACATTATAGTAGTCATGATAGTACATTATAGTATAGTTATGATAGTACATTATAGTAGTCATGATAGTACATTATAGTATAGTCATGATTGTACATTATAGTAGTCATGATAGTACATGATAGTATAGTCATGATAGTACATTATAGTATAGTTATGATAGTACATTATAGTAGTCATGATAGTACATTATAGTATAGTCATGATAGTACATTATAGTAGTCATGATAATACATTATAGTATAGACATGATAGTACATTATAGTAGTCATGATAGTACATGATAGTATAGTCATGATAGTACATTATAGTATAGACATGATAGTACATTATAGTATAGTCATGATAGTACATTATAGTAGTCATGATAGTACATTATAGTATAGTTATGATAGTACATTATAGTATAGTCATGATAGTACATTATAGTATAGTCATGATAGTACATTATAGTAGTCATGATAGTACATTATAGTATAGTTATGATAGTACATTATAGTAGTCATGATAGTACATTATAGTAGTCATGATAGTACATTATAGTATGGACATGATAGTACATTATAGTAGTGATGATAGTACATTATAGTAGTCATGATAGTACATTATAGTATAGTCATGATAGTACATTATAGTATAGTCATGATAGTACATTATAGTAGTCATGATAGTACATTATAGTAGTCATGATAGTACATTATAGTATAGTCATGATAGTACATTATAGTATAGTTATGATAGTACATTATAGTATAGTTATGATAGTACATTATAGTATAGTCATGATAGTACATTATAGTAGTCATGATAGTACATTATAGTATAGTCATGATAGTACATTATAGTAGTCATGATAGTACATTATAGTATAGTCATGATAGTACATTATAGTATAGTCATGATAGTACATTATAGTAGTCATGATAGTACATTATAGTAGTCATGATAGTACATTATAGTATAGTCATGATAGTACATTATAGTAGTCATGATAGTACATTATAGTATAGTCATGATAGTACATTATAGTATAGTCATGATAGTACATTATAGTATAGTCATGATAGTACATTATAGTAGTCATGATAGTACATTATAGTAGTCATGATAGTACATTATAGTATGGACATGATAGTACATTATAGTAGTGATGATAGTACATTATAGTAGTCATGATAGTACATTATAGTAGTCATGATAGTACATTATAGTATAGTCATGATAGTACATTATAGTATAGTTATGATAGTACATTATAGTATAGTCATGATAGTACATTATAGTAGTCATGATAGTACATTATAGTATAGTTATGATAGTACATTATAGTATAGTTATGATAGTACATTATAGTATAGTCATGATAGTACATTATAGTAGTCATGATAGTACATTATAGTAGTCATGATAGTACATTATAGTAGTCATGATAGTACATTATTGTATAGTTATGATAGTACATTATAGTAGTCATGATAGTACATTATAGTATAGTTATGATAGTACATTATAGTATAGACATGATAGTACATTATAGTATAGTCATGATAGTACATTATAGTAGTCATGATAGTACATTATAGTATAGTCATGATAGTACATTATAGTATAGTTATGATAGTACATTATAGTATAGTCATGATAGTACATTATAGTAGTCATGATAGTACATTATAGTATAGTTATGATAGTACATTATAGTATAGTTATGATAGTACATTATAGTATAGTCATGATAGTACATTATAGTAGTCATGATAGTACATTATAGTATAGTCATGATAGTACATTATAGTAGTCATGATAGTACATTATAGTATAGTCATGATAGTACATTATAGTAGTCATGATAGTACATTATAGTATAGTCATGATAGTACATTATAGTAGTCATGATAGTACATTATAGTAGTCATGATAGTACATTATAGTATAGTCATGATAGTACATTATAGTATAGTCATGATAGTACATTATAGTATAGTTATGATAGTACATTATAGTATAGTCATGATAGTACATTATAGTAGTCATGATAGTACATTATAGTAGTCATGATAGTACATTATAGTATAGTCATGATAGTACATTATAGTAGTCATGATAGTACATTATAGTATAGTCATGATAGTACATTATAGTATAGTTATGATAGTACATTATAGTATAGACATGATAGTACATTATAGTATAGTCATGATAGTACATTATAGTATAGTTATGATAGTACATTATAGTATAGTCATGATAGTACATTATAGTAGTCATGATAGTACATTATAGTATAGTTATGATAGTACATTATAGTATAGTCATGATAGTACATTATAGTAGTCATGATAGTACATTATAGTATAGTTATGATAGTACATTATAGTATAGTCATGATAGTACATTATAGTATAGTCATGATAGTACATTATAGTAGTCATGATAGTACATTATAGTAGTCATGATAGTACATTATAGTAGTCATGATAGTACATTATAGTAGTCATGATAGTACATTATAGTATAGTCATGATAGTACATTATAGTAGTCATGATAGTACATTATAGTATAGTCATGATAGTACATTATAGTAGTCATGATAGTACATTATAGTATAGTCATGATAGTACATTATAGTAGTCATGATAGTACATTATAGTATAGTTATGATAGTACATTATAGTATAGTCATGATAGTACATTATAGTATAGTCATGATAGTACATTATAGTAGTCATGATAGTACATTATAGTATAGACATGATAGTACATTATAGTATAGTCATGATAGTACATTATAGTATAGTCATGATAGTACATTATAGTAGTCATGATAGTACATTATAGTAGTCATGATAGTACATTATAGTATAGTCATGATAGTACATTATAGTAGTCATGATAGTACATTATAGTATAGTTATGATAGTACAATATAGTATAGTCATGATAGTACATTATAGTATAGTCATGATAGTACATTATAGTATAGTCATGATAGTACATTATAGTAGTCATGATAGTACATTATAGTATAGTCATGATAGTACATTATAGTATAGTCATGATAGTACATTATAGTATAGTCATGATAGTACATTATAGTATAGTCATGATAGTACATTATAGTAGTCATGATAGTACATTATAGTATAGTTATGATAGTACAATATAGTATAGTCATGATAGTACATTATAGTATAGTCATGATAGTACAATATAGTATAGTCATGATAGTACATTATAGTATAGTCATGATAGTACATTATAGTATAGTCATGATAGTACATTATAGTATAGTCATGATAGTACATTATAGTATAGTCATGATAGTACATTATAGTAGTCATGATAGTACATTATAGTATAGTCATGATAGTACATTATAGTATAGTCATGATAGTACATTATAGTATAGTTATGATAGTACATTATAGTATAGTCATGATAGTACATTATAGTATAGTCATGATAGTACATTATAGTAGTCATGATAGTACATTATAGTATAGTCATGATAGTACATTATAGTATAGTCATGATAGTACATTATAGTAGTCATGATAGTACATTATAGTATAGTTATGATAGTACATTATAGTAGTCATGATAGTACAATATAGTATAGTCATGATAGTACATTATAGTATAGTCATGATAGTACATTATAGTAGTCATGATAGTACATTATAGTATAGTTATGATAGTACATTATAGTAGTCATGATAGTACATTATAGTAGTCATGATAGTACATTATAGTATAGTCATGATAGTATATACTATTATAGTCATGATAGTACATTATAGTATAGTCATGATAGTATATACTATTATAGTCATGATAGTACATTATAGTATAGTCATGATAGTACATTATAGTAGTCATGATAGTACATTATAGTATAGTCATGATAGTACATTATAGTATAGTCATGATAGTACATTATAGTATAGTCATGATAGTATATGATAGTATAGTTATGATAGTATATATGTATTTAATACACAGTTTAAATGGAGACTCACTGCGTTGGTTGACAGAGCCACAAAATGTTTGGCGACAGCAGATTTCTGTGGCGGATGAGAAGAGAAACATGAGGATGATGAAATGTGATGAGACACTCGTACTGCAGAGAGTTCTCATTACAGGACATTTATATACTATATATATATATATATATATATATATATATATATACTGACAACTGCATATGTTAATTTGGTTCACTGTTGTCATTCGGCCTGTTCTTTGAGCTTTTTGGGGGGAGGACGACATTTTCCTTTCCCGGTGTGAAGATGTGGAGATGGGGTTAATAAATAAATAAGCTAATAATATTTTATGGAATCAAACTATAGATTTGTTGTGTTCAGTCCTTCTCTATCTGCTCTGTCTAATTATCAGAGAACTATTAGTTTCAATAAGTGGCTCCAGGCAGATCAGCGTGGTCCAATCAGCACACAGCGAACAAATGCACTCACATCATTGGCTGTCTGGAGGAACCAGTCCCGGGCCGACTCTGCGTTGGTGATGGTCTCCTGAGTGGTGAACGTCTGAGAAAAGAACAAACCGTGTGAGAGAGATGCTAACAAGATGCTATCGTAATGTTGTGCAATATGTGTGCGTGTGGTTGTGTGTGTGTAGTAACTTTGGAGGCGATGATGAAGAGGGTTGTCTCTGCGTTGAGCTTAGCGAGGGTCTTGGCCATGTGAGTCCCGTCAATGTTGGAGACGAACCACACGTTTGGTCCTCCTGCAGAGTACGGCTTCAGAGCCTCCGTCACCATCAGAGGACCCTGAACGCAGCACAGTTAGACCAGCAATCCAAATCAAAAGAATACTTTAGTTAAAGCTCACTCACCAGGTCAGAGCCTCCGATGCCGATGTTCACAACATCCGTGATGCTTTTCCCACTGAAGCCTTTCCACTCCCCGCTACGAACTCGCTGTGGACGGCAAAAACCAGAGGTCATGACCTCTGAGTCTTAAGGGACAGTATGTAGAAGCGTAACAAAACAGTAAACAAGACTCTAGAAACAACGACACAAACAGAAGAAACTCTAGAACCAAGGACAAACAGAAGAAACTCTAGAAACAACGACACAAACAGAAGAAACTCTAGAAACAATGACACAAACAAAATAAACTCTAGAAACAACGACACAAACAGAAGAAACTCTAGAAACAACGACACAAACAGAAGAAACTCTAGAAACAACGACACAAACAGAAGAAACCCTAGAAACAATGACACAAACAGAAGAAACTCTAGAAACAACGACACAAACAGAAGAAACTCTAGAACCAACGACACAAACAAAATAAACTCTAGAAACAACGACACAAACAGAAGAAACCCTAGAAACAATGACACAAACAGAAGAAACTCTAGAAACAACGACACAAACAGAAGAAAATCTAGAACCAACGACACAAACAAAATAAACTCTAGAAACAACGACACAAACAGAAGAAATTCTAGAAACAATGACACAAACAGAAGAAACTCTAGAAACAACGACACAAACAGAAGAAAATCTAGAACCAACGACACAAACAAAATAAACTCTAGAAACAACGACACAAACAGAAGAAATTCTAGAACCAAGGACAAACAGAAGAAACTCTAGAAACAACGACACAAACAGAAGAAACTCTAGAACCAAGGACAAACAGAAGAAACCCTAGAAACAACGACACAAACAAAATAAACTCTAGAACCAACGACACAAACAGAAGAAACTCTAGAACAAACAACAAACAGAAGAAACTCTAGAACCAACAACAAACAGAAGAAACTCTAGAACCAATGACAAACAGAAGAAACTCTAGAACCAATGACAAACAGAAGAAACTCTAGAAACAACAACAAACAGAAGAAACTCTAGAACCAACGACACAAATGGAAACTCTAGAACCAACGACAAACAGAAGGAACTCTAGAACCAACGACAAACAGAAGAAACTCTAGAACCAACGACACAAACAGAAGAAACTCTAGAACCAACGACACAAATGGAAACTCTAGAAACAACGACAAACAGAAGGAACTCTAGAACCAACGACACAAACAGAAGAAACTCTAGAACCAACGACAAACAGAAGGAACTCTAGAACCAACGACAAACAGAAGAAACTCTAGAACCAATGACACAAACAGAAGAAACTCTAGAAACAACAACAAACAGAAGAAACTCTAGAACCAACGACACAAATGGAAACTCTAGAAACAACGACAAACAGAAGGAACTCTAGAACCAACGACACAAACAGAAGAAACTCTAGAACCAACGACAAACAGAAGGAACTCTAGAACCAACGAAACAAACAGAAGAAACTCTAGAAACAACAACAAACAGAAGAAACTCTAGAACCAACGACACAAATGGAAACTCTAGAAACAACGACAAACAGAAGGAACTCTAGAACCAACGACAAACAGAAGAAACTCTAGAACCAATGACACAAACAGAAGAAACTCTAGAAACAACAACAAACAGAAGAAACTCTAGAACCAACGACACAAACAGAAGAAACTCTAGAAACAACAACAAACAGAAGAAACTCTAGAACCAACGACAAACAGAAGGAACTCTAGAACCAACGACAAACAGAAGAAACTCTAGAACCAACGACAAACAGAAGAAACTCTAGAACCAACGACACAAACAGAAGAAACTCTAGAAACAACAACAAACAGAAGAAACTCTAGAACCAACGACAAACAGAAGGAACTCTAGAACCAACGACAAACAGAAGAAACTCTAGAACCAACGACAAACAGAAGAAACTCTAGAACCAACGACACAAACAGAAGAAACTCTAGAAACAACGACAAACAGAAGAAACTCTAGAACCAACGACACAAACAGAAGAAACTCTAGAACCAACGACACAAACAGAAGAAACTCTAGAAACAACAACGAACAGAAGAAACTCTAGAACAAACAACAAACAGAACAAACTCTAGAAACAACGACACAAACAGAAGAAACTATAGAACCAACAACACAAATGGAAACTCTAGAACCAACGACAAACAGAAGAAACTCTAGAACCAACGACACAAACAGAAGAAACTCTAGAACCAACGACAAACAGAAGAAACTCTAGAACCAACGACACAAACAGAAGAAACTCTAGAAACAACAACAAACAGAAGAAACTCTAGAAACAACGACAAACAGAAGAAACTCTAGAACCAACGACACAAACAGAAGAAACTCTAGAACCAACGACACAAACAGAAGAAACTCTAGAACCAACGACACAAACAGAAGAAACTCTAGAAACAACGACAAACAGAAGAAACTCTAGAACCAACGACACAAACAGAAGAAACTCTAGAACCAACGACACAAACAGAAGAAACTCTAGAAACAACAACAAACAGAAGAAACTCTAGAACCAACGACAAACAGAAGAAACTCTAGAACCAACGACACAAACAGAAGAAACTCTAGAACCAACGACACAAATGGAAACTCTAGAAACAACGACAAACAGAAGGAACTCTAGAACCAACGACAAACAGAAGAAACTCTAGAACCAACGACAAACAGAAGAAACCCTAGAACCAACGACACAAACAGAAGAAACTCTAGAACCAACGACACAAACAGAAGAAACTCTAGAACCAACGACAAACAGAAGAAACCCTAGAAACAACGACACAAACAGAAGAAACTCTAGAACCAACGACACAAACAGAAGAAACTCTAGAACCAACGACACAAATGGAAACTCTAGAACCAACGACAAACAGAAGGAAATCTAGAACCAACGACAAACAGAAGAAACTCTAGAACCAACGACACAAACAGAAGAAACTCTAGAACCAATGACAAACAGAAGAAACCCTAGAACCAACGACACAAACAGAAGAAACTCTAGAACCAACGACAAACAGAAGAAACCCTAGAACCAACGACACAAACAGAAGAAACTCTAGAACCAACGACACAAACAGAAGAAACTCTAGAAACAACAACAAACAGAAGAAACTCTAGAACCAACGACAAACAGAAGAAACTCTAGAAACAACTACGAACAGAAGAAACTCTAGAACCAACGACACAAACAGAAGAAACTCTAGAACCAACGACAAACAGAAGAAACTCTAGAACCAACGACACAAACAGAAGAAACTCTAGAACCAACGACAAACAGAAGAAACTCTAGAACCAACGACACAAACAGAAGAAACTCTAGAAACAACAACAAACAGAAGAAACTCTAGAAACAACAACAAACAGAAGAAACTCTAGAACCAACGACACAAACAGAAGAAACTCTAGAAACAACAACAAACAGAAGAAACTCTAGAACCAACGACAAACAGAAGATACTCTAGAAACAACTACGAACAGAAGAAACTCTAGAACCAACGACACAAACAGAAGAAACTCTAGAACCAACGACAAACAGAAGAAACTCTAGAAACAACGACAAACAGAAGAAACTCTAGAAACAACGACAAACAGAAGAAACTCTAGAACCAACGACACAAACAGAAGAAACTCTAGAACCAACGACACAAACAGAAGAAACTCTAGAAACAACAACAAACAGAAGAAACTCTAGAACCAACGACAAACAGAAGATACTCTAGAAACAACTACGAACAGAAGAAACTCTAGAACCAACGACAAACAGAAGAAACTCTAGAACCAACGACAAACAGAAGAAACTCTAGAAACAACGACAAACAGAAGAAACTCTAGAACCAACGACAAACAGAAGAAACTCTAGAACCAACGACACAAACAGAAGAAACTCTAGAACCAACGACAAACAGAAGAAACTCTAGAAACAACAACAAACAGAAGAAACTCTAGAACCAACGACAAACAGAAGATACTCTAGAAACAACAACAAACAGAAGAAACTCTAGAACCAACGACACAAACAGAAGAAACTCTAGAAACAACAACAAACAGAAGAAACTCTAGAACCAACGACAAACAGAAGATACTCTAGAAACAACTACGAACAGAAGAAACTCTAGAACCAACGACACAAACAGAAGAAACTCTAGAACCAACGACGAACAGAAGAAACTCTAGAAACAACGACAAACAGAAGAAACTCTAGAAACAACGACAAACAGAAGAAACTCTAGAACCAACGACACAAACAGAAGAAACTCTAGAACCAACGACACAAACAGAAGAAACTCTAGAAACAACAACAAACAGAAGAAACTCTAGAACCAACGACAAACAGAAGGAACTCTAGAACCAACGACACAAACAGAAGAAACTCTAGAACCAACGACACAAACAGAAGAAACAGAAGAAACTCTAGAACCAACAACAATTAGAAGAAACTCTAGAACCAAGGACACAAACAGAAGAAACTCTAGAACCAACGACACAAACAGAAGAAACTCTAGAACCAACGACAAACAGAAGAAACTCTAGAAACAACGACAAACAGAAGAAACTCTAGAACCAACGACAAACAGAAGAAACTCTAGAACCAACGACACAAACAGAAGAAACTCTAGAAACAACAACAAACAGAAGAAACTCTAGAACCAACGACACAAATGGAAACTCTAGAACCAACGACAAACAGAAGGAACTCTAGAACCAACGACAAACAGAAGAAACTCTAGAACCAATGACACAAACAGAAGAAACTCTAGAAACAACAACAAACAGAAGAAACTCTAGAACCAACGACACAAACAGAAGAAACTCTAGAACCAACGACACAAACAGAAGAAACTCTAGAAACAACAACAAACAGAAGAAACTCTAGAACCAACGACACAAACAGAAGAAACTCTAGAACCAACGACAAACAGAAGGAACTATAGAACCAACGACAAACAGAAGAAACTCTAGAACCAACGACACAAACAGAAGAAACTCTAGAACCAACGACAAACAGAAGAAACTCTAGAACCAACGACACAAACAGAAGAAACTCTAGAACCAACGACAAACAGAAGGAACTCTAGAAACAATGACACAAACAGAAGAAACTCTAGAAACAACAACAAACAGAAGAAACTCTAGAACCAACGACACAAATGGAAACTCTAGAAACAACGACAAACAGAAGGAACTCTAGAACCAACGACAAACAGAAGAAACTCTAGAACCAACGACACAAACAGAAGAAACTCTAGAAACAACAACAAACAGAAGAAACTCTAGAACCAACAACACAAATGGAAACTCTAGAAACAACGACAAACAGAAGGAACTCTAGAACCAACGACAAACAGAAGAAACTCTAGAACCAACGACACAAACAGAAGAAACTCTAGAACCAACGACACAAACAGAAGAAACTCTAGAACCAACGACAAACAGAAGAAACTCTAGAACCAACGACAAACAGAAGAAACCCTAGAACCAACGACACAAACAGAAGAAACCCTAGAACCAACGACACAAACAGAAGAAACTCTAGAACCAACGACAAACAGAAGAAACTCTAGAACCAACGACACAAACAGAAGAAACTCTAGAACCAACGACACAAATGGAAACTCTAGAAACAACGACAAACAGAAGGAACTCTAGAACCAACGACAAACAGAAGAAACTCTAGAACCAACGACAAACAGAAGAAACTCTAGAACCAACAACACAAACAGAAGAAACTCTAGAACCAATGACAAACAGAAGAAACTCTAGAACCAACGACAAACAGAAGAAACCCTAGAACCAACGACAAACAGAAGAAACTCTAGAACCAACGACACAAACAGAAGAAACTCTAGAACCAATGACAAACAGAAGAAACTCTAGAACCAACGACAAACAGAAGAAACCCTAGAACCAACGACACAAACAGAAGAAACTCTAGAACCAACGACACAAACAGAAGAAACTCTAGAACCAACGACAAACAGAAGAAACCCTAGAAACAACGACACAAACAGAAGAAACTCTAGAACCAACGACACAAACAGAAGAAACTCTAGAACCAACGACAAACAGAAGAAACTCTAGAACCAACGACACAAACAGAAGAAACTCTAGAACCAATGACACAAACAGAAGAAACTCTAGAAACAACAACAAACAGAAGAAACTCTAGAAACAACGACAAACAGAAGAAACTCTAGAACCAACGACACAAACAGAAGAAACTCTAGAAACAACAACAAACAGAAGAAACTCTAGAAACAACGACAAACAGAAGAAACTCTAGAAACAACGACAAACAGAAGAAACTCTAGAACCAACGACACAAACAGAAGAAACTCTAGAACCAACGACACAAACAGAAGAAACTCTAGAACCAACAACACAACTGGAAACTCTAGAACCAACGACAAACAGAAGAAACTCTAGAACCAACGACACAAACAGAAGAAACTCTAGAACCAACGACACAAACAGAAGAAACTCTAGAAACAACAACAAACAGAAGAAACTCTAGAAACAACGACAAACAGAAGAAACTCTAGAACCAACGACACAAACAGAAGAAACTCTAGAACCAACGACACAAACAGAAGAAACTCTAGAACCAACGACACAAACAGAAGAAACTCTAGAAACAACGACAAACAGAAGAAACTCTAGAAACAACGACAAACAGAAGAAACTCTAGAAACAACGACAAACAGAAGAAACTCTAGAACCAACGACACAAACAGAAGAAACTCTAGAAACAACAACAAACAGAAGAAACTCTAGAACAAACAACAAACAGAACAAACTCTAGAAACAACGACACAAACAGAAGAAACTATAGAACCAACAACACAAATGGAAACTCTAGAACCAACGACAAACAGAAGAAACTCTAGAACCAACGACACAAACAGAAGAAACTCTAGAACCAACGACAAACAGAAGAAACTCTAGAACCAACGACACAAACAGAAGAAACTCTAGAACCAACGACAAACAGAAGAAACTCTAGAACCAACGACACAAACAGAAGAAACTCTAGAACCAACGACACAAACAGAAGAAACTCTAGAACCAACGACACAAACAGAAGAAACTCTAGAACCAATGACACAAACAGAAGAAACTCTAGAAACAACAACAAACAGAAGAAACTCTAGAACCAACGACAAACAGAAGAAACTCTAGAACCAACGACACAAACAGAAGAAACTCTAGAACCAACGACACAAACAGAAGAAACTCTAGAACCAACGACAAACAGAAGAAACTCTAGAACCAACGACAAACAGAAGAAACTCTAGAACCAACGACACAAACAGAAGAAACTCTAGAACCAACGACAAACAGAAGAAACTCTAGAACCAACGACACAAACAGAAGAAACTCTAGAACCAACGACAAACAGAAGAAACTCTAGAACCAACGACAAACAGAAGAAACTCTAGAACCAACGACACAAACAGAAGAAACTCTAGAAACAACAACAAACAGAAGAAACTCTAGAAACAACGACAAACAGAAGAAACTCTAGAACCAACGACACAAACAGAAGAAACTCTAGAAACAACAACAAACAGAAGAAACTCTAGAAACAACGACAAACAGAAGAAACTCTAGAAACAACGACAAACAGAAGAAACTCTAGAACCAACGACAAACAGAAGAAACTCTAGAAACAACGACAAACAGAAGAAACTCTAGAAACAACGACAAACAGAAGAAACTATAGAACCAACAACACAAATGGAAACTCTAGAACCAACGACAAACAGAAGAAACTCTAGAACCAACGACACAAACAGAAGAAACTCTAGAAACAACAACAAACAGAAGAAACTCTAGAAACAACGACAAACAGAAGAAACTCTAGAACCAACGACACAAACAGAAGAAACTCTAGAACCAACGACACAAACAGAAGAAACTCTAGAACCAACGACACAAACAGAAGAAACTCTAGAACCAACGACACAAACAGAAGAAACTCTAGAAACAACGACAAACAGAAGAAACTCTAGAAACAACGACAAACAGAAGAAACTCTAGAAACAACGACAAACAGAAGAAACTCTAGAACCAACGACACAAACAGAAGAAACTCTAGAAACAACAACAAACAGAAGAAACTCTAGAACAAACAACAAACAGAACAAACTCTAGAAACAACGACACAAACAGAAGAAACTATAGAACCAACAACACAAATGGAAACTCTAGAACCAACGACAAACAGAAGAAACTCTAGAACCAACGACACAAACAGAAGAAACTCTAGAACCAACGACAAACAGAAGAAACTCTAGAACCAACGACACAAACAGAAGAAACTCTAGAACCAACGACAAACAGAAGAAACTCTAGAACCAACGACACAAACAGAAGAAACTCTAGAACCAACGACACAAACAGAAGAAACTCTAGAACCAACGACACAAACAGAAGAAACTCTAGAACCAATGACACAAACAGAAGAAACTCTAGAAACAACAACAAACAGAAGAAACTCTAGAACCAACGACAAACAGAAGAAACTCTAGAACCAACGACACAAACAGAAGAAACTCTAGAACCAACGACACAAACAGAAGAAACTCTAGAACCAACGACAAACAGAAGAAACTCTAGAACCAACGACAAACAGAAGAAACTCTAGAACCAACGACACAAACAGAAGAAACTCTAGAACCAACGACAAACAGAAGAAACTCTAGAACCAACGACACAAACAGAAGAAACTCTAGAACCAACGACACAAACAGAAGAAACTCTAGAACCAACGACAAACAGAAGAAACTCTAGAACCAACGACACAAACAGAAGAAACTCTAGAACCAACGACAAACAGAAGAAACTCTAGAACCAACGACACAGCCTACGTACGTGACAGAAGGCCTTCATCTTGTCCAGAACGCGGTTCACCTCCGGCATCACGTCCTCACCGTCCACTTGGATTGGCGCGTTGGAGCGGTTCCGCAGAGCGACGTGCAGCACAGCGCGGCCCTGCAGCAGTCGGTGGTGAAACAAGTACCTTAATGAGAACCTTGATGAGAACATCAATGGAGAACTAATCAATGTGTGAGGCTGAGGAGTGTCTGCAGGGTCATGAACCAAAGTGACCTGATGACGGTTCAGAGATAATAAAGAGATGATCCTGAACAAGAACCACATTTCATAACAATCATGACCAACAACGTGAATCAGGAACTAAATCATAAAACATTTGATAAAAGATTAAACCATAAACATGATGCTTCATAAACAGGTTCTCACTCAACTACACAAAGGGCAGTCACTGAGGACGCTGTTACGCAACCCCATTGCATCAAGACCAGTGTGTGTGTGTGTGTGTGTGTGTGTGTGTGTGTGTTTTCTCCACATGTGTTTTGTATTGTTTACAGACTGAATGTGTTGAAAGAGAGTGCTGGTGATGCGTTCAGGACCTCGGTGAAGTTGAGTTTCTCTCCGGAGAACATCTCGTCTCTGGCCTCCTCCACTCCCCTCGACTTGGCCTGTGAACATCACAAACACACAATTAATCACACACACACACACACACACACTATCAACACAGACACACACAGTCACATACACACACTATACACACACTATACACAGTCACACACACTATACACAGTCACACACACACTATACACACAGTCACACACACTCTACACAGTCACACACACACTATACACACAGTCACACACACTATACACAGTCACACACACACTATACACAGTCACACACACACTATACACACACAGACACACATAGACAAGTGTGTGTGTGATATAGTATACACACAGTCACACACACTATACACAGTCACACACACACTATACACAGTCACACACACACTATACACACACAGACACACATAGACAAGTGTGTGTGTGATATAGTATACACACAGTCACACACACTTCCTCTCTGGGTCATGTGACCACATTCCCTAACGGACAAAGTGATGTTGCTGCAGATAAAAACTCTCTTTCAAAATAAAGTGTTGAAACTTCCTGTTGGAGCAAGAAGACCAGTTCTAACTGGTTTCAACATTCAGGATGGAAAACCAAAGCTGGAGAGCAGGTGTGTGAAATATGATGATGACCAGGTGTGTGAAATATGATGATGACCAGGTGTGTGAAATATGATGATGACCAGGTGTGTGTTACCAAGGCGAGCAGCATGGACATCACTTCCTGGTTGATGAGATTCTTGGAGTAGTCCAGCAGGATTTCTCCATCGTCTGTCTCCAGAGTGGTGCTGTTAGACACACGCACACGCACACGACACGACACGCACACGCACACGCAGATCAGCTGACCATGCTGCAGCACTTCCCGGGTACATCCGGGACCTCCAGCTCCTCCACGATAAACATGAATGGAGTTTGTTGCAGAACCGCTGAGTGAGTCCATCATCGGACACATACACACCGGCGGTTATGACGGTGACCTCTCTCACTTCCGGTGACCTGGTTCATCGTTTATCACATTAAACACAAACCAATAGTTGTCGTGACGTCACCACGCGTTTATTAGACACCCGGAAGTTAAGACAGAGAGACATCAGGCTAATAGCATGGCAGCTAACACGAGCTAGCCGTCCTCTCGAGGCCCGTCGGCTTGTCTGGCCGCTCAGGACACACAGCTGACCGGTGCTACCGGACAGGTGGGGACGGGTTCGTACCGGAAGCTAAAGCGGAACACTTCCGGTATGAAACGTTGACCTTGTAACTCAAACTGAGCCGTTTATGAGGAAACACACCAGACTCGATTTAACGTTCGGCTCAGTGAGGACAAGTCTGTCAGCACCACGCCCACCGCCGCCATCATCACCATCACCTCCACCACCACCACCACCACCACCACCTCCACCCAGCCTCCACCACCACCACCACCACCACCACCACCACCACCTCCACCACCACCTCCATCCAGCCTCCACCACCTCCCAGCCTCCTGTCTGTCCCACCTGAACGCGTTGAAGCGACCCGGGTCGGACTCGAACAGGTCCCTCATGTTGAGGCTCCCCCGGTTCGCTTTGAACCACTGATCCAGCTTCTTGTAGTTCGGGTCGCTGGTGAGCGTCATGCTGCTGGTTCTGCTGGTTCTGCTGGTTCTACTGGTTCTACTGGCAAACCGCGGACCTCAGAGGTGGTGGACTGGTGTCCGTGTGGTGAGGAGGAGACGTGCAGCTCCACACTGACAGGACGGAGGGCGGGGTTAGACCCGTCTGGACCAATGAGGCATGGCCCCATCCATGCCTCATTGGTTGATCTCCGCCCAGTATGGAAGGAGATCAGTGCCACTAACACTGACCTGTGTCTGTTATGTAAAGATATAATCATAAGGCTGTATGTGAGTATGGAAGGAGATCAGTGCCACTAACACTGACCTGTGTCTGTTATGTAAAGATATAATCATAAGGCTGTATGTGAGTATGGAAGGAGATCAGTGCCACTAACACTGACCTGTGTCTGTTATGTAAAGATACAAACATAAGGCTGTATGTGAGTATATAGCTTAGTGCCACTTACATACTCTCAATTATTAAAACATTTTAGTGCAATCATTTAATTTATTTTAGTGCCATAACATTTATTCTAGAATGTGTGTGCGGGAGGGTGCAGCTAGCTTAGTATTAAATCTGGAAACAGGAGGAAACAGCAAATTTAGCATAACGACTGGAAACAGCTAGCTTAGCATAACAACTGGAAACAGCTATCTTAGTATAAAGACTGGAAACAGCTAGCTTACCCATCTCTGATTGGGAACCACTTCTGTATTTCATCGTTTCCCAAAACAAAATAAAACCACTGAAGAGTTCTGTCCTGTGATTGGACGCCTGGAAGCCACATGACATAATATAACATCTGGACTAATGTGTAATGACATCTGGACTAAAGTGTAATAACATCTGGACTAAGGTGTGATGACATCTGGACTAACGTGTGATAACATCTGGACTAACGTGTAATAACATCTGGATTAATGTGTGATGACATCTGGACTAACGTGTAATAACATCTGGACTAATGTGTAATAACATCTGGACTAAGGTGTGATGACATCTGGACTAACGTGTAATAACATCTGGACTAATGTGTAATAACATCTGGACTAAGGTGTGATGACATCTGGACTAACGTGTAATAACATCTGGACTAACGTGTGATGACATCTGGACTAACGTGTAATAACATCTGGACTAAGGTGTGATGACATCTGGACTAACGTGTGATAACATCTGGACTAACGTGTAATAACATCTGGATTAACGTGTGATGACATCTGGACTAACGTGTAATAACATCTGGACTAATGTGTAATAACATCTGGACTAAGGTGTGATGACATCTGGATTAATGTGTGATGACATCTGGACTAACGTGTAATAACATCTGGACTAATGTGTAATAACATCTGGACTAAGGTGTGATGACATCTGGACTAACGTGTAATAACATCTGGACTAATGTGTAATAACATCTGGACTAAGGTGTGATGACATCTGGACTAACGTGTAATAACATCTGGACTAACGTGTAATGACATCTGGACTAACGTGTGATGACATCTGGACTAACGTGTAATAACATCTGGACTAACGTGTGATGACATCTGGACTAACGTGTAATAACATCTGGACTAAGGTGTGATAACATCTGGACTAAGGTGATGACATCTGGACTAACGTGTGATGACATCTGGACTAACGTGTAATAACATCTGGACTAAGGTGTGATGACATCTGGACTAACGTGTGATGACATCTGGACTAACGTGTAATAACATCTGGACTAATGTGTGATGACATCTGGACTAACGTGTAATAACATCTGGACTAAGGTGTGATGACATCTGGACTAACGTGTAATAACATCTGGACTAACGTGTGATGACATCTGGACTAACGTGTAATAACATCTGGACTAACGTGTAATAACATCTGGACTAAGGTGTGATAACATCTGGACTAAGGTGATGACATCTGGACTAAGGTGTGATGACATCTGGACTAACGTGTAATAACATCTGGACTAAGGTGTGATGACATCTGGACTAACGTGTAATAACATCTGGACTAAGGTGTGATGACATCTGGACTAACGTGTGATGACATCTGGACTAACGTGTAATAACATCTGGACTAATGTGTAATAACATCTGGACTAAGGTGATGACATCTGGACTAAGGTGTGATGACATCTGGACTAATGTGTAATAACATCTGGACTAAGGTGTGATGACATCTGGACTAACGTGTAATAACATCTGGACTAAGGTGTGATGACATCTGGACTAACGTGTGATAACATCTGGACTAACGTGTGATAACATCTGGACTAACGTGTAATAACATCTGGACTAACGTGTAATAACATCTGGACTAACGTGTAATAACATCTGGACTAACGTGTAATAACATCTGGACTGGGTGAACGGGTGAGAACATCTTGAACAGTTTATTAGAAAAATGCAAACACCTTCAGCTACAGAAAATTTGAAATGCCCAAGTTAAACAAATTTGAAAGAGAAATAAAGTGAAATATAAAACACGATATTTGTATATCCTTTATGTACATTTACTGTTCAGGACATTTGGCATTTTGTCTTTCATAAGTAAAATAATAGCGATATTAAAACCAAATCACAACACAAAGGGAAGAGATGTTTATAAAGTACAAGTTTGATTTTACAGGAAACCGTTGAAACATGGTAATTATATTTAATAAATCATTTCTTCTCATCTACTCTTTAAACTCAGGACTGTTTATGATCGGCAGGTCTGAAACACAACAAACTACTCAGCGTTATTAAAGAGAACATGTTTAATAATTGCCCTTGACAGTTGATGCAAACATGAAAAGAAATACAACAGGTTCACTTCATTTGTTTTACTTGAGGCATTTTTAATCTTCCATACTTTTCTGCTGGGAGGCTTGAAGCTGGTAGAGGTTTAGATCCGAGTGGATTCACTGCAGCTCGAACTAACTGGAGAACCTTGAAGCACCAGTGACCCATGAGAGGAAACCACACAGCCAAGTGGGAAACTAAGAGACAGCTACTGAACCTGTGATCCAACCCTGTTTCTCCTGGTCCTCAAGCTGGACTGGGAGTAAAACCACCACAAGACCAGAGTCCACCTGTGTACAGTCTAGAAGCGTTAAGGGACAGTGGCGCTGCTTCGTGGAGCTTAAATGGGTGTTTTTGTGAATGGAGTCTGTTGTGTTTGAAGAGAACAAAGACAACAGCTTCAGTTCCCGTCAGAAAGGTGAAGAGGAAATATATTCTGAATAGAACCGACATGATTCAGTGTCTGAGATACGTGGCTTTGCTTCATCTAGTGCAGTACAACACGCGTAAACATTGCTACTGTCCCTTTAAGAAGCAGATCATGGCCTATAAACACTTGAGGAAGCTGAGAGCTGATGAAGAGGAGGCAGCGAGGTGAAGGTTAACAGAGGCAATGGGGAGGTTACCCCCCCTAAATAAAGCTCTGTGTCATATAAATCAGATCCAGGTTCAGTTCAGAGGAGCCAGGAGATGAATCATAAAAACAAAGAAATATGACATTTATACATTATTGGAACTTATTTAGAGAAGTGGACTTTTTAAACTGCGCCGTGGTTTCCTTCCACCGTGCAGCCTCAGTGCTGGTGACAAATATACAAGGAGACCGAGTCCAGAAGAGAAGTTCCACTGGACAATCGTCCTCGCCTCCAGACTACGCCAACACTTTGTTGTCCTTCTGCAACGAGAGACACAAACGCTTAAGACAGCGAGACCACACGGGGCCGATGCCAGAGACGCCCCGATGCCAGAGACGGACACCCCGATGCCAGAGACGGACGCCCCGATGCCAGAGACGGACGCCCCGATGCCAGAGACGGACGCCCCGATGCCAGAGACGGACGCCCCGATGCCAGAGACGGACGCCCCGATGCCAGAGACGGACGCCCCGATGCCAGAGACGGACGCCCCGATGCCAGAGACGGACGCCCCGATGCCAGAGACGGACGCCCCGATGCCAGAGACGGACGCCCCGATGCCAGAGACGCCCCGATGCCAGAGACGCCCCGATGCCAGACCCGCCCGCCCCGATGCCAGAGACGCCCGCCCCGATGCCAGAGACGCCCGCCCCGATGCCAGAGACGCCCGCCCCGATGCCAGAGACGGACGCCCCGATGCCAGAGACGGACGCCCCGATGCCAGAGACGGACGCCCCGATGCCAGAGACGGACGCCCCGATGCCAGAGACGGACGCCGCGATGCCAGAGACGGACGCCCCGATGCCAGAGACGGACGCCCCGATGCCAGAGACGGACGCCCCGATGCCAGAGACGGACGCCCCGATGCCAGAGACGGACGCCCCGATGCCAGAGACGGACGCCCCGATGCCAGAGACGGACGCCCCGATGCCAGAGACGGACGCCCCGATGCCAGAGACGGACGCCCCGATGCCGGAGACGGACGCCCCGATGCCAGAGACGGACGCCCCGATGCCCGAGACGGACGCCCCGATGCCGGAGACGGACGCCCCGATGCCAGAGATGGCCGCCCCGATGCCGGAGACGCCCCGATGCCAGAGACCCCGAGACGGACGCCCACGAGACGCCCGCAAGAACCCCAACTACGACCAACCATGTGATAATAATAAAATCAATAATATCTTATAATAAAACCATGTGACCCGGGTTCTCACCCTGTATGCTGATAGGTCTGCAAACTCCCTGCCGGCCTGGTTTCCACGGTAGCCTCCTCTGAAGCCTCCTCCCTGCGGCGGCCCGAAGGAGCCTCGGCTTGCCGAGCGACCTCGACCTCCTCGGAAGCCCATTCCTCCTCGTCCACGGTAACCTCCACGTCCTCTACCGTGACGGAGCGGGATGCCGAACGTCTCGGCGTTCATCCTCCTCTCCTCCGCCCAGGTCTGCCTCCGCTCCCTGCAGGAGGAGGTGAAGAAGAGGTAAAGAGGTATAGAGGAGGTAAAGAAGAGATGAAGAGGAAGTATAGAGGAGATGAAGAGGTATAGAGGAGGTAAGGAAGAGATGAAGAGGAGGTAAAGAGGAGGTAAAGAACAGCTTTGGGCAGCTGGACTACCAGGACCACTCACCGAGGGAACCCGGAGACTCCAGACTTCTCATTAGCTTTCCTGAGCAACAGAAGACAACACAGATGTGTTATTTACAGAGACACAATGACGTCTCTTCAGATCACAGACGGGTACGCAGACAGATGGGTACAGAGGGAGAGAGAGAGACGGGTACCTGGTGTCATCACAGGAGATGTTGTCGAAGAAGGACTTGGACTTGTCATAGTAACAGTTGGGGCCCAACTGGTCGCCCTCCTCCTGTGCCGGTCCTTCGCTGGTCTGGGTTTCCACTCCAGAGTCGGTCTTCTCCTCTCCATTCAACGTCTTCTCTGCTTTCTCCGTCTTCTCATCTGAGACCAAAGGACACACAGAATCACATGGGAGGACTCATGTGTCCCTCTAAAGAGTCCCGCGATGAAGGTCCGGGACCTCACTGATCAACGTCCTGGACCTGACTGATCAACGTCCTGGACCTCACTGATAAAGGACTCATCTCTGTACTGGTCTTGTTAGACCTTAGTGCTGATAAAGGACTCATCTCTGTACTGGTCTTGTTAAACCTTAGTGCTGATAAAGGACTCATCTCTGTACTGGTCTTGTTAGACCTTAGTACTGATAAAGGACTCATCTCTGTACTGGTCTTGTTAGAACTTAGTGCTGATAAAGGACTCATCTCTGTACTGGTCTTGTTAGACCTTAGTGCTGATAAAGGACTCATCTCTGTACTGGTCTTGTTAAACCTTAGTGCTGATAAAGGACTCATCTCTGTACTGGTCTTGTTAGACCTTAGTACTGATAAAGGACTCATCTCTGTACTGGTCTTGTTAGACCTTAGTGCTGATAAAGGACTCATCTCTGTACTGGTCTTGTTAGACCTTAGTGCTGATAAAGGACTCATCTCTGTACTGGTCTTGTTAAACCTTAGTGCTGATAAAGGACTCATCTCTGTACTGGTCTTGTTAAACCTTAGTGCTGATAAAGGACTCATCTCTGTACTGGTCTTGTTAGACCTTAGTGCTGATAAAGGACTCATCTCTGTACTGGTCTTGTTAGACCTTAGTGCTGATAAAGGACTCATCTCTGTACTGGTCTTGTTAGACCTTAGTGCTGATAAAGGACTCATCTCTGTACTGGTCTTGTTAGACCTTAGTGCTGATAAAGGACTCATCTCTGTACTGGTCTTGTTAGACCTTAGTGCTGATAAAGGACTCATCTCTGTACTGGTCTTGTTAAACCTTAGTGCTGATAAAGGACTCATCTCTGTACTGGTCTTGTTAGACCTTAGTGCTGATAAAGGACTCATCTCTGTACTGGTCTTATTAGACCTTAGTGCTGATAAAGGACTCATCTCTGTACTGGTCTTGTTAAACCTTAGTGCTGATAAAGGACTCATCTCTGTACTGGTCTTGTTAGACCTTAGTGCTGATAAAGGACTCATCTCTGTACTGGTCTTGTTAAACCTTAGTGCTGATAAAGGACTCATCTCTGTACTGGTCTTGTTAGACCTTAGTGCTGATAAAGGACTTGTCTCAATAAGAATCTAGTAAAAATGTAGTGTTGGTGATAAACTAGAATAAATCCACATAAATATAATATAGATATAATTGTGAGCTAGTTAACTTCTTAAAGCTCTGAACTCATTAACTATAACACCAAGAATGACTATAAAATAATATATTGTATTTACTTATATAAACACTATAAATTATTTAAGTTAAAGTATTTAACTTTTATTATTTTGATGTATCAATGATCAATAATTAGTATCAGGGATCAAATGACCCGTGGGTTCGATGCCCCCATCCCATAGTTCCAGCCGGTACCTTTCAGCTTCAGTTTGCTCTGGAACTCTCGGTCGATCTCCTCCTTGTTGAACTGGGCGTTGGCGCTCTCAAAGTCAAAGTCCTTCTCAAACTTCATGGGTCCGTCTCGGCGGACGTTGAAGCGTCCTCTGCCACGGTGTCCGCCCCCCCGACCACGCCGGTTAGCCGGAGCTACGGCAGACACTGAAGAGCAGACGAGGAAACATTAGAGGGCAGAACTAAAAACATAAGTAAACCAAAGCACACGTCTAATCCACCATGTCACCACGAAGAACCACCATGAGCAGCGTTTTTGATGTCCATGTCACGTGAGGTCATTTCCTGCTCCGCTCCCCGGTTCACACATGAGCTGAGGAAGATGTTCTGGACCGACGCTGCAGACACTTTCACTGTCCATGAGCATCAAAGGGCCGACTCCAACTCCCTTAAAAGATGCTCGCTCACAGTTCTATTCCAGCCTAATCAATAAACACCCTGGCAACTCTAAACAGCTTTTATCCACCATAAACCATCTCCTGAAGACACAACCATCCTCTTCAACTGAGGCTACAGAGGAGAAATGCAACAGCTTCATTGACTTTTTCAGATTAAAGGTCAACAACATTCGCTCTCTTGATGTCCAGCTCTCCATCTCTACTTCCCTCTGACACCAACACCTTATATGCGAGTGTGCTGGCTCCTCTACATCTCACTGAGGTTCAGGAGAGCCATGTTGAAGAAATCCTCAGAAAAATGTAGCTGTACCCTGGACCCCATTCCCACTGCTCAAGTCACATATCCCCACTCTCAGTCCTCATCACCAAGGTTGTTAACCTTTCCCTTCAGTCTGGCTATGTCCCACCTAAACTCAACACAGACCCTGGACTCTTAAGACCGGCCTTTTGCTTATGGGACAGTCTCCCTGACCACGTCAGGCCAACACAGACCCTGGACTCTTTAAGACCGGCTTGTCACCACAAGGAACTAGGAGGAACCACTACGTCACCACGAGGAACCATTACGTCAACACTAGAGGAACCACTACGTCACCACGAGGAACTAGGAGGAACCACTAGACCAGTGGTCGATCTCGGAGATGTTCCCTGTCGCTCTCCAAAATAAAATGAAAATAAATTCAGAAACCCATTGTGTCTTCTGAAATGTTTTCTTACGGACTCCAGAAGATCAACGTCAGAAAGATCTCTGATCGCCTGATTCATGAACGCCTGTAAATGGGTTCTTCCACAGCGGAACTGTTCTCAGCTGTTCTCCCGATGAGGGGAACGTAGTCCTGGTGCTGCAGGTGGGGCGCAGGGGGACATGAGAAAGACCTTTATTGACCTTCACATATTACACAAGTTCAAAGCACACAGACATAAAACTAAGTCATTAATATACATGTCGAAGTGCCTGTACCTTCGTGTACATGTTTACGTTACGGCGTTAACAGGTGACGCCTGCGCGACGGCCAAGATTCTTGGCGACTCGCCAGGTCCTACCTGCGTGAGATCGGCTTTTCTGCTGTTGCCCTTCGAAACAAAAGCTCAGTTCAGAACGAAGCCCAGAAGAGAAAAAATTTCATGAATGCCAAATTTGTCCCGAAAACTGCGTAAGTGGAGTTCAGAAAATCACCAAATCAAAATCCAGGAGCCGGCTCACAGACTGCCTCAGACTCGCTGTCTGGGCTTATGAGCAAGGCACTCACAAACAGTGTTCAGCCACAGACAGCTCACAGACTGGAGTCACATGACTTCTGATGGCATTGTGAGGACAGAGAGCTGAACTGAACTTACATTAGTAACTGACTGAGCATGTTGTCAGTGTTGTAGCTTCCCTTGATAAATACAACATTAATATTGGGACTTCATCCTGCTCATTGCAAATGTGTTTTTTCTTCTTCATATTGTGTGCGCTTAACAAATAATTTCCTTTTTATGTTGAAATGAAGTCATTTAGTGTGTTCTTGGTCACATCCAGTTGAAAGCTGGACCAAAGTGTTTGATTTCAATCACAATGAGGCCATAAATTACATAAACACATTACATGAATATGACAATGTATGAATGGAACTCCAATCCATGAAACAGAAGTATGTGTGTATGTGTTACCACAAGGAACTAGGAGTAACCAGTCAAGAAACCAACAGAAACCACTATGTCACCAAGATGAACCACCATGTCACCACGAGGAACCACTATGTCACCACGAGGAACCACTATGTCACCACGAGGAACTACTATGTCACCACGAGGAACCACTATGTCACCACGAGGAACTACTAGGTCACCAAGATGAACCACCATGTCACCACGAGGAACCACTATGTCACCACGAGGAACCACTATGTCACCAAGATGAACCACCATGTCACCACGAGGAACCACTATGTCACCACGAGGAACCACTATGTCACCAAGATGAACCACCATGTCACCACAAGGAACCACCATGTCACCACGAGGAACCACTGTCACCACGAGGAACCACTATGTCACCACGAGGAACCACTATGTCACCACGAGGAACCACTGTCACCACGAGGAACCACCATGTCACCAAGATGAACCACCATGTCACCACGAGGAACCACTATGTCACCACGAGGAACCACTATGTCACCAAGAGGAACTACTATGTCACCACGAAGAACCACTATGTCACCAAGATGAACCACCATGTCACCACAAGGAACCACCATGTCACCACGAGGAACCACTGTCACCACGAGGAACCACTATGTCACCACGAGGAACCACTATGTCACCACGAGGAACCACTGTCACCACGAGGAACCACCATGTCACCAAGATGAACCACCATGTCACCACGAGGAACCACTATGTCACCACGAGGAACCACTATGTCACCAAGAGGAACTACTATGTCACCACGAGGAACCACTATGTCACCACGAGGAACTACTAGGTCACCAAGATGAACCACCATGTCACCACGAGGAACCACTATGTCACCACGAGGAACCACTATGTCACCAAGATGAACCACCATGTCACCACGAGGAACCACTATGTCA
Source organism: Cyclopterus lumpus (assembly GCF_009769545.1). Lineage (NCBI taxonomy): Eukaryota > Metazoa > Chordata > Actinopteri > Perciformes > Cyclopteridae > Cyclopterus > Cyclopterus lumpus. The sequence continues at coordinate 487,530 of NC_046971.1, read as the reverse complement.
CCACGAGGAACCACTATGTCACCAAGATGAACCACCATGTCACCACAAGGAACCACCATGTCACCACGAGGAACCACTGTCACCACGAGGAACCACTATGTCACCACGAGGAACCACTATGTCACCACGAGGAACCACTGTCACCACGAGGAACCACCATGTCACCAAGATGAACCACCATGTCACCACGAGGAACCACTATGTCACCACGAGGAACCACTATGTCACCACGAGGAACTACTAGGTCACCAAGATGAACCACCATGTCACCACGAGGAACCACTATGTCACCACGAGGAACCACTATGTCACCAAGATGAACCACCATGTCACCACGAGGAACCACTATGTCACCACGAGGAACCACTATGTCACCAAGATGAACCACCATGTCACCACAAGGAACCACTATGTCACCACGAGGAACCACTAGGTCACCACGAGGAACCACAAGGAACCACTATTTCACCATAAGGAACCACTAAGTCACCAAGATGAACCACCATGTCACCACGAGGAACCACCATGTCACCATAAGGAACCACTAGGTCACCATAAGGAACCACTATGTCACCAAGATGAACCACCATGTCACCACGAGGAACCACTATGTCACCACAAGGAACCACTATGTCACCAAGATGAACCACCATGTCACCACAAGGAACCACTATTTCACCATAAGGAACCACTAGGTCACCACAAGGAACCACTAGGTCACCAAAATGAACCACCATGTCACCACAAGGAACCACTAGGTCACCACAAGGAACCACCATTTCACCATAAGGAACCACTAGGTCACCACGAGGAACCACTAGGTCACCACAAGGAACCACTAGGTCACCACAAGGAACCACTAGGTCACCACTATTTCACCAAAAGGAACCACTATGTCACCACGAGGAACTACTAGGTCACCAAGATGAACCACCATGTCACCACAAGGAACCACTAGGTCACCACGAGGAACCACAAGGAACCACTATTTCACGTTAAGGAACCACTATGTAACCAAGATGAACCACCATGTCACCACAAGGAACCACTATGTCAACACGAGGAACCACTATGTCACCACAAGGAACCACTAGGTCACTACGAGGAACCACCATGTCACCACGAAGAACCACCATGTCACCACGAGGAACCACTATGTCACCACGAGGAACCACTAGGTCACCACGAGGAACCACTAGGTCACCACGAGGAACCACAAGGAACCACTATTTCACCATAAGGAACCACTAGGTCACCACAAGGAACCACTAGGTCACCACAAGGAACCACTAGGTCACCAAGATGAACCACCATGTCACCACGAGGAACCACCATGTCACCATGAGGAACCACTAGGTCACCATAAGGAACCACTATGTCACCAAGATGAACCACCATGTCACCACGAGGAACCACTATGTCACCACAAGGAACCACTAGGTCACCACAAGGAACCACTAGGTCACCAAGATGAACCACCATGTCACCACAAGGAACCACTATTTCACCATAAGGAACCACTAGGTCACCACAAGGAACCACTAGGTCACCAAAATGAACCACCATGTCACCACGAGGAACCACCATGTCACCACAAGGAACCACTATTTCACCATAAGGAACCACTAGGTCACCACAAGGAACCACTAGGTCACCACAAGGAACCACCATTTCACCATAAGGAACCACTAGGTCACCACGAGGAACCACTATGTCACCACAAGGAACCACTAGGTCACCACTAGGAACCACTATTTCACCATAAGGAACCACTATGTCAACACGAGGAACCACTGTCACCACGAGGAACTACTAGGTCACCAAGATGAACCACCATGTCACCACAAGGAACCACTAGGTCACCACGAGGAACCACAAGGAACCACTATTTCACGTTAAGGAACCACTAGGTCACCAAGATGAACCACCATGTCACCACAAGGAACCACTATGTCACCACGAGGAACCACTGTCACCACGAGGAACCACCATGTCACCAAGATGAACCACCATGTCACCACGAGGAACCACTATGTCACCACGAGGAACCACTATGTCACCACGAGGAACTACTAGGTCACCAAGATGAACCACCATGTCACCACGAGGAACCACTATGTCACCACGAGGAACCACTATGTCACCAAGATGAACCACCATGTCACCACGAGGAACCACTATGTCACCACGAGGAACCACTATGTCACCAAGATGAACCACCATGTCACCACAAGGAACCACTATGTCACCACGAGGAACCACTAGGTCACCACGAGGAACCACAAGGAACCACTATTTCACCATAAGGAACCACTAAGTCACCAAGATGAACCACCATGTCACCACGAGGAACCACCATGTCACCATAAGGAACCACTAGGTCACCATAAGGAACCACTATGTCACCAAGATGAACCACCATGTCACCACGAGGAACCACTATGTCACCACAAGGAACCACTATGTCACCAAGATGAACCACCATGTCACCACAAGGAACCACTATTTCACCATAAGGAACCACTAGGTCACCACAAGGAACCACTAGGTCACCAAAATGAACCACCATGTCACCACAAGGAACCACTAGGTCACCACAAGGAACCACCATTTCACCATAAGGAACCACTAGGTCACCACGAGGAACCACTAGGTCACCACAAGGAACCACTAGGTCACCACAAGGAACCACTAGGTCACCACTATTTCACCAAAAGGAACCACTATGTCACCACGAGGAACTACTAGGTCACCAAGATGAACCACCATGTCACCACAAGGAACCACTAGGTCACCACGAGGAACCACAAGGAACCACTATTTCACGTTAAGGAACCACTATGTAACCAAGATGAACCACCATGTCACCACAAGGAACCACTATGTCAACACGAGGAACCACTATGTCACCACAAGGAACCACTAGGTCACTACGAGGAACCACCATGTCACCACGAAGAACCACCATGTCACCACGAGGAACCACTATGTCACCACGAGGAACCACTAGGTCACCACGAGGAACCACTAGGTCACCACGAGGAACCACAAGGAACCACTATTTCACCATAAGGAACCACTAGGTCACCACAAGGAACCACTAGGTCACCACAAGGAACCACTAGGTCACCAAGATGAACCACCATGTCACCACGAGGAACCACCATGTCACCATGAGGAACCACTAGGTCACCATAAGGAACCACTATGTCACCAAGATGAACCACCATGTCACCACGAGGAACCACTATGTCACCACAAGGAACCACTAGGTCACCACAAGGAACCACTAGGTCACCAAGATGAACCACCATGTCACCACAAGGAACCACTATTTCACCATAAGGAACCACTAGGTCACCACAAGGAACCACTAGGTCACCAAAATGAACCACCATGTCACCACGAGGAACCACCATGTCACCACAAGGAACCACTATTTCACCATAAGGAACCACTAGGTCACCACAAGGAACCACTAGGTCACCACAAGGAACCACCATTTCACCATAAGGAACCACTAGGTCACCACGAGGAACCACTATGTCACCACAAGGAACCACTAGGTCACCACTAGGAACCACTATTTCACCATAAGGAACCACTATGTCAACACGAGGAACCACTGTCACCACGAGGAACTACTAGGTCACCAAGATGAACCACCATGTCACCACAAGGAACCACTAGGTCACCACGAGGAACCACAAGGAACCACTATTTCACGTTAAGGAACCACTAGGTCACCAAGATGAACCACCATGTCACCACAAGGAACCACTATGTCAACACGAGGAACCACTATGTCACCACAAGGAACCACTAGGTCACTACGAGGAACCACCATGTCACCACGAAGAACCACCATGTCACCACGAAGAACCACCATGTCACCACAAGGAACCACTAGGTCACCACGAGGAACCACCATGTCACCCCAAGGAACCACTATGTCACCACAAGGAACCACTAGGTCACCATAAGGAACCACTAGGTCACCATAAGGAACCACTAGGTCACCATGAGGAACCACTAGGTCACCAAGATGAACCACCATGTCACCACGAGGAACCACTATGTCACCACGAGGAACCACTATGTCACCACGGGGAACTACTAGGTCACCAAGATGAACCACCATGTCACTACAAGGAACCACTATGTCACCACAAGGAACCACTATTTCACCATAAGGAACCACTAGGTCACCACAAGGAACCACTATGTCACCAAGATGAACCACCATGTCACCACAAGGAACCACTAGGTCACCACGAGGAACCACAAGGAACCACTATTTCACGTTAAGGAACCACTATGTCACCAAGATGAACCACCATGTCACCACAAGGAACCACTATGTCAACACGAGGAACCACTATGTCACCACAAGGAACCACTAGGTCACTACGAGGAACCACTAGGTCACCACAAGGAACTACTAGGTCACTACGAGGAACCACCATGTCACCACGAAGAACCACCATGTCACCACGAGGAACCACTATGTCACCACAAGGAACCACTAGGTCACCACGAGGAACCACCATGTCACCACAAGGAACCACTATGTCACCACAAGGAACCACTAGGTAACCATAAGGAACCACTAGGTTACCATAAGGAACCACTAGGTCACCATGAGGAACCACTAGGTCACCATGAGGAACCACCATGTCACCACGAGGAACCACTATGTCACCACGAGGAACCACTATGTCACCACAAGGAACCACTAGGTAACCATAAGGAACCACTAGGTTACCATAAGGAACCACTAGGTCACCATGAGGAACCACTAGGTCACCATGAGGAACCACCATGTCACCACGAGGAACCACTATGTCAGCACGAGGAACCACTATGTCACCACGGGGAACTACTAGGTCACCAAGATGAACCACCATGTCACTACAAGGAACCACTATGTCACCACAAGGAACCACTAGGTCACCACAAGGAACCACTATTTCACCATAAGGAACCACTAGGTCACCACAAGGAACCACTATGTCACCAAGATGAACCACCATGTCACCACAAGGAACCACTAGGTCACCACGAGGAACCACTAGGTCACCACAAGGAACCACTAAGTCACCACAAGGAACCACTAGGTCACCACGAGGAACCACTAGGTCACCACGAGGAACCACTATGTCACCACAAGGAACCACTAGGTCACCACAAGGAACCACTATTTCACCATAAGGAACCACTATGTCACCACGAGGAACCACTGTCACCACGGGGAACTACTAGGTCACCAAGATGAACCACCATGTCACCACAAGGAACCACTATGTCACCACGAGGAACCACTATGTCACCACAAGGAACCACTATTTCACCATAAGGAACCACTAGGTCACCACAAGGAACCACTATGTCACCAAGATGAACCACCATGTCACCACAAGGAACCACTATGTCAACACGAGGAACCACTATGTCACCACAAGGAACCACTAGGTCACTACGAGGAACCACCATGTCACCACAAGGAACCACTAGGTCACTACGAGGAACCACTATGTCACCACAAGGAACCACTAGGTCACTACGAGGAACCACTAGGTCACCACGAGGAACCACCATGTCACCACAAGGAACCAATATGTCACCACAAGGAACCACTAGGTCACCATAAGGAACCACTAGGTCACCATAAGGAACCACTAGGTCACCATGAGGAACCACTAGGTGACCAAGATGAACCACCATGTCACCACGAGGAACCACTATGTCACCACAAGGAACCACTAGGTCACCACGAGGAACCACAAGGAACCACTATTTCACGTTAAGGAACCACTATGTCACCAAGATGAACCACCATGTCACCACAAGGAACCACTATGTCAACACGAGGAACCACTATGTCACCACAAGGAACCACTAGGTCACTACGAGGAACCACCATGTCACCACAAGGAACCACTAGGTCACTACGAGGAACCACTATGTCACCACAAGGAACCACTAGGTCACTACGAGGAACCACTAGGTCACCACGAGGAACCACCATGTCACCACAAGGAACCACTATGTCACCACAAGGAACCACTAGGTCACCATAAGGAACCACTAGGTCACCATAAGGAACCACTAGGTCACCATGAGGAACCACTAGGTCACCAAGATGAACCACCATGTCACCACGAGGAACCACTATGTCACCACGAGGAACCACTATGTCACCACGGGGAACTACTAGGTCACCAAGATGAACCACCATGTCACTACAAGGAACCACTATGTCACCACAAGGAACCACTAGGTCACCACAAGGAACCACTATTTCACCATAAGGAACCACTAGGTCACCACAAGGAACCACTATGTCACCAAGATGAACCACCATGTCACCACAAGGAACCACTAGGTCACCATAAGGAACCACTATGTCACCAAGATGAACCACCATGTCACCACGAGGAACCACTATGTCACCACAAGGAACCACTAGGTCACCAAGATGAACCACCATGTCACCACGAGGAACCACCATGTCACCATAAGGAACCACTAGGTCACCATAAGGAACCACTATGTCACCAAGATGAACCATCATGTCACCACAAGGAACCACTAGGTCACCACAAGGAACCACTAGGTCACCACAAGGAACCACCATGTCACCACAAGGAACCACTATTTCACCATAAGGAACCACTAGGTCACCACAAGGAACCACTAGGTCACCAAAATGAACCACCATGTCACCACAAGGAACCACTAGGTCACCACAAGGAACCACAAGGAACCACCATTTCACCATAAGGAACCACTAGGTCACCACGAGGAACCACTATGTCACCACAAGGAACCACTAGGTCACCACTAGGAACCACTATTTCACCACAAGGAACCACTAGGTCACCACGAGGAACCACAAGGAACCACTATTTCACGTTAAGGAACCACTATGTCACCAAGATGAACCACCATGTCACCACGAGGAACCACTATGTCACCACAAGGAACCACTAGGTCACTACGAGGAACCACTATGTCACCACAAGGAACTACTAGGTCACTACGAGGAACCACCATGTCACCACGAAGAACCACCATGTCACCACGAGGAACCACTATGTCACCACAAGGAACCACTAGGTCACCACGAGGAACCACCATGTCACCACAAGGAACCACTATGTCACCACAAGGAACCACTAGGTAACCATAAGGAACCACTAGGTTACCATAAGGAACCACTAGGTCACCATGAGGAACCACTAGGTCACCAAGATGAACCACCATGTCACCACGAGGAACCACTATGTCACCACGAGGAACCACTATGTCACCACGGGGAACTACTAGGTCACCAAGATGAACCACCATGTCACTACAAGGAACCACTATGTCACCACGAGGAACCACTATGTCACCACGGGGAACTACTAGGTCACCAAGATGAACCACCATGTCACTACAAGGAACCACTATGTCACCACAAGGAACCACTAGGTCACCACAAGGAACCACTAGGTCACCACGAGGAACCACTAGGTCACCACAAGGAACCACTAAGTCACCACAAGGAACCACTAGGTCACCACGAGGAACCACTAGGTCACCACGAGGAACCACTATGTCACCACAAGGAACCACTAGGTCACCACAAGGAACCACTATTTCACCATAAGGAACCACTATGTCACCACGAGGAACCACTGTCACCACGGGGAACTACTAGGTCACCAAGATGAACCACCATGTCACCATGAGGAACCACTAGGTCACCAAGATGAACCACCATGTCACCACGAGGAACCACCATGTCACCACAAGGAACCACTATGTCACCACAAGGAACCACTAGGTCACCATAAGGAACCACTAGGTCACCATAAGGAACCACTAGGTCACCATGAGGAACCACTAGGTCACCAAGATGAACCACCATGTCACCACGAGGAACCACTATGTCACCACAAGGAACCACTATGTCACCACGGGGAACTACTAGGTCACCAAGATGAACCACCATGTCACTACAAGGAACCACTATGTCACCACAAGGAACCACTAGGTCACCACAAGGAACCACTATTTCACCATAAGGAACCACTAGGTCACCACAAGGAACCACTATGTCACCAAGATGAACCACCATGTCACCACAAGGAACCACTAGGTCACCATAAGGAACCACTATGTCACCAAGATGAACCACCATGTCACCACGAGGAACCACTATGTCACCACAAGGAACCACTAGGTCACCAAGATGAACCACCATGTCACCACGAGGAACCACCATGTCACCATAAGGAACCACTAGGTCACCATAAGGAACCACTATGTCACCAAGATGAACCACCATGTCACCACAAGGAACCACTAGGTCACCACAAGGAACCACTAGGTCACCACAAGGAACCACCATGTCACCACAAGGAACCACTATTTCACCATAAGGAACCACTAGGTCACCACAAGGAACCACTAGGTCACCAAAATGAACCACCATGTCACCACAAGGAACCACTAGGTCACCACAAGGAACCACAAGGAACCACCATTTCACCATAAGGAACCACTAGGTCACCACGAGGAACCACTATGTCACCACAAGGAACCACTAGGTCACCACTAGGAACCACTATTTCACCACAAGGAACCACTAGGTCACCACGAGGAACCACAAGGAACCACTATTTCACGTTAAGGAACCACTATGTCACCAAGATGAACCACCATGTCACCACGAGGAACCACTATGTCACCACAAGGAACCACTAGGTCACTACGAGGAACCACTATGTCACCACAAGGAACTACTAGGTCACTACGAGGAACCACCATGTCACCACGAAGAACCACCATGTCACCACGAGGAACCACTATGTCACCACAAGGAACCACTAGGTCACCACGAGGAACCACCATGTCACCACAAGGAACCACTATGTCACCACAAGGAACCACTAGGTAACCATAAGGAACCACTAGGTTACCATAAGGAACCACTAGGTCACCATGAGGAACCACTAGGTCACCAAGATGAACCACCATGTCACCACGAGGAACCACTATGTCACCACGAGGAACCACTATGTCACCACGAGGAACCACTATGTCACCAAGATGAACCACCATGTCACTACAAGGAACCACTATGTCACCACAAGGAACCACTAGGTCACCACAAGGAACCACTATTTCACCATAAGGAACCACTAGGTCACCACAAGGAACCACTATGTCACCAAGATGAACCACCATGTCACCACAAGGAACCACTAGGTCACCACGAGGAACCACTAGGTCACCACAAGGAACCACTAAGTCACCACAAGGAACCACTAGGTCACCACGAGGAACCACTAGGTCACCACGAGGAACCACTATGTCACCACAAGGAACCACTAGGTCACCACAAGGAACCACTATTTCACCATAAGGAACCACTATGTCACCACGAGGAACCACTGTCACCACGGGGAACTACTAGGTCACCAAGATGAACCACCATGTCACCACAAGGAACCACTATGTCACCACGAGGAACCACTATGTCACCACAAGGAACCACTAGGTCACCACGAGGAACCACCATGTCACCACAAGGAACCACCATGTCACCATAAGGAACCACTAGGTCACCATAAGGAACCACTAGGTCACCATGAGGAACCACTAGGTCACCACGAGGAACCACTATTTCACCACAAGGAACCACTATTTCACCACAAGGAACCACTAGGTCACCACAAGGAACCACTAGGTCACCACAAGGAACCACTATTTCACCATAAGGAACCACTAGGTCACCACGAGGAACCACTATTTCACCATAAGGAACCACTAGGTCACCATGAGGAACCACTATTTCACCATAAGGAACCACTAGGTCACCATGAGGTACTACTATTTTACGACAAGGAAGGAGGAACCACTATGTTACCATGAGGAACCAGGAGGAACCACTATGTCATCACTATGTCACCACTATGTTACCAAGAGGAACCGCAGTCACATTAAACCAATCAGCACTCCTTTGAGGGTCGTAGTGTGCCGGTCTGGGTCTCACCTGGGTGGCTGAAGACAGAATGGGTGAGTCCTGCAGAGGGAGTCCTATCTGCAGCAGTGATGTGAGAGGACGAGATGGTTCGGGGTGCAGACCAGCTGTGGCTGTTGCGTCCCCCCCTGACCGGCTCCCCCCTCCTCGTGTCCACGCCGTCCTGGTGCTGGACCTTCTGACCACCGGTAGTGGGGGCCGTGCGACCGTGGGCGGGGCTTCTGCGCCCCAGGCCGGGTGCCAGAGCCGTGGTGGCGGTGTTCGGGGCGCTCTGGATCACCTGCTCCAGGGTGGGGCTCTTCCTTAAAGGGTCCAGGCTGGGGCTGCTGCGTCCTGGGGGGGGGGTGATAAACCAGAGCCTGGCTAGTGATTCCATTAAAGTTCACACACGCGTGTACACACACGTACACACACACACACACACACACACACACACACACACGACTCTGCCCCCACCTCTCATGCAGACCCTGAACCCTGGAAAGAACTCACCAACACCAACGGGTCCAAACTGAGGCGACACCAGGGGGCTGGTGCTGAACTGGTTGTAGGCCGGAACCGGAGCACGGTTGAAGAGTCCGTAGGAGCCAGCAGACTGGAACGGGGTGGGGGGGGCGGTGGAGGACGAGGAGCTGGAGCTCATGGACGACTGAGGGGAGAAAAGGTTAGTGTCATACTGTGAAGCTACCAGACTCTCCACCTGCTCCGGTGTGTAGGTGGAGTGGTTGTGGGTGGCGCCTACCTGCACAATGGCCGGGTCCTGGGGGAGGGAGCAAGGGGGTTTGGGCGGCTCGCACACCGTCAGGTCCTTAATGTCGCTGCCTCTAAAGATGATGTACTCAAAGGTGTCGTCTCGAGGAGGAATGGGACGATCGGTGGGCCGGTCCTCTGTGCCGAAGGAGCGCACTAAGGACACACACACACGCCATCTCACGTTGGACTGAAGTTACCTTCATTAAGAGCTCTTCATCTCATGTGGGACTGAAGTTACCTTCATTAAGAGCTCTTCATCTCATGTTGGACTGAAGTTACCTTCATTAAGAGCTCTTCATCTCATGTGGGACTGAAGTTACCTTCATTAAGAGCTCTTCATCTCATGTGGGACTGAAGTTACCTTCATTAGAAGATCTCTTCATCTCATGTGGGACTGAAGTTACCTTCATTAAGAGCTCTTCATCTCATGTTGGACTTAAGTTACCTTCATTAAGAGCTCTTCATCTCATGTGGGACTGAAGTTACCTTCATTAAGAGCTCTTCATCTCATGTGGGACTGAAGTTACCTTCATTAAGAGCTCTTCATCTCATGTTGGACTGAAGTTACCTTCATTAAGAGCTCTTCATCTCATGTGGGACTGAAGTTACCTTCATTAAGAGCTCTTCATCTCATGTGGGACTGAAGTTACCTTCATTAGAAGATCTCTTCATCTCATGTGGGACTGAAGTTACCTTCATTAAGAGCTCTTCATCTCATGTTGGACTTAAGTTACCTTCATTAAGAGCTCTTCATCTCATGTGGGACTGAAGTTACCTTCATTAAGAGCTCTTCATCTCATGTGGGACTGAAGTTACCTTCATTAAGAGCTCTTCATCTCATGTGGGACTGAAGTTACCTTCATTAAGAGCTCTTCATCTCATGTTGGACTGAAGTTACCTTCATTAAGAGCTCTTCATCTCATGTGGGACTGAAGTTACCTTCATTAAGAGCTCTTCATCTCATGTGGGACTGAAGTTACCTTCATTAGAAGATCTCTTCATCTCATGTGGGACTGAAGTTACCTTCATTAAGAGCTCTTCATCTCATGTTGGACTTAAGTTACCTTCATTAAGAGCTCTTCATCTCATGTGGGACTGAAGTTACCTTCATTAAGAGCTCTTCATCTCATGTGGGACTGAAGTTACCTTCATTAAGAGCTCTTCATCTCATGTGGGACTGAAGTTACCTTCATTAGAAGATCTCTTCATCTCATGTGGGACTGAAGTTACCTTCATTAAGAGCTCTTCATCTCATGTGGGACTGAAGTTACCTTCATTAAGAGCTCTTCATCTCATGTGGGTCTGAAGTTACCTTCATTAGAAGAGCTCTTCATCTCATGTGGGACTGAAGTTACCTTCATTAAGAGCTCTTCATCTCATGTGGGACTGAAGTTACCTTCATTAAGAGCTCTTCATCTCATGTGGGACTGAAGTTACCTTCATTAGAAGATCTCTTCATCTCATGTGGGACTGAAGTTACCTTCATTAGAAGATCTCTTCATCTCATGTGGGACTGAAGTTACCTTCATTAAGAGCTCTTCATCTCATTTGGGACTGAAGTTACCTTCATTAAGAGCTCTTCGTCTCATGTTGGACTGAAGTTAGAATCCAGCCTTCTTGTTGATAAGGGATACTGTTAGCGCTAGCACAAAGCCAACTATGGATTATGGATAAATTACTGCTCTGAAGACCAGAAGATAGACTGACCCTGAGGAGTTGTGTCCCCCAATGAGGACACTTGTCCTCTTTAGGACACCTGTCTCCTGTACCCATGTGGGCGCTTGTACCCATGAGGACGCCTGTGTTCCCGCGAGGACGCCTGTGTTCCCGCGAGGACGCCTGTGTTACCACACCTGTGTTACCGCGAGGACGCCTGTGTTACCACACCTGTGGTCCCGTTAGGACGCCTGTGTTCCCGCGAGAACGCCTGTGTTCCCGCGAGGACGCCTGTGTTACCACACCTGTGTTCCCGCGAGGACGCCTGTGTTCCCGCGAGGACGCCTGTGTTCCCGCGAGGACGCCTGTGTTCCCGCGAGGACGCCTGTGTTCCCGCGAGAACGCCTGTGTTCCCGCGAGGACGCCTGTGTTACCACACCTGTGTTACTGCGAGGACGCCTGTGTTCCCACACCTGTGTTAACGCGAGGACGCCTGTGTTACCACACCTGTGTTACTGCGAGGACGCCTGTGTTACCACACCTGTGTTACCATGAGGACGCCTGTGTTCCCGCGAGAACGCCTGTGTTACCACACCTGTGTTAACGCGAGGACGCCTGTGTTACCACACCTGTGTTACTGCGAGGACGCCTGTGTTCCCACACCTGTGTTACCGTGAGGACGCCTGTGTTCCCGCGAGAACGCCTGTGTTACCACACCTGTGTTACCGCGAGGACGCCTGTGTTCCCGCGAGAACACCTGTGTTACCGCGAGGACGCCTGTGTTACCGCGAGGACGCCTGTGTTACCGCGAGGACGCCTGTGTTACCACACCTGTGTTACCGCGAGAACGCCTGTGTTACCACACCTGTGTTACCGCGAGGACGCCTGTGTTACCACACCTGTGTTACCGTGAGGATGCTTGTCCCGTTAGGACGCCTGTGTTACCGTGAGGACGCTTGTCCCGTGAGGACGCCTGTGTTACCGTGAGGACGCTTGTCCCGTGAGGACGCCTGTGTTACCGTGAGGACGCCTGTGTTACCGTGAGGACGCCGGTGTTACCGTGAGGACGCTTGTCCCGTGAGGACGCCTGTCCCGTGAGGACGCCTGTCCCGTGAGGACACCTGTGTTACTGTGAGGACGCTTGTCCCGTGAGGACGCCTGTGTTACCGTGAGGACGCCTGTGTTACCGTGAGGACGCTTGTCCCGTGAGGATGCCTGTGTTACCGTGAGGACGCCTGTGTTACCGTGAGGACGCTTGTCCCGTGAGGACGCCTGTCCCGTGAGGACGCCTGTCCCGTGAGGACACCTGTGTTACCGTGAGGACGCTTGTCCCGTGAGGACGCCTGTGTTACTGTGAGGACGCTTGTCCCGTTAGGACGCCTGTGTTACCGTGAGGACGCTTGTATGGTTAGGACGCCTGTGGTCCCGTTAGGACGCCTGTGTTCCCGCGAGAACGCCTGTGTTCCCGTGAGGACGCCTGTGTTACCGTGAGTACACTTGTCCCGTGAGGACGCCTGTGTTACCGTGAGGACGCTTGTCCCGTGAGGACGCTTGTCCCGTGAGGACGCCTGTCCCGTGAGGCCGCCTGTGTTACCGTGAGGACGCTTGTCCTGTGAGGACGCCTGTGTTACCGTGAGGACGCTTGTCCCGTGAGGACGCCTGTCCCGTGAGGACGCCTGTCCCGTGAGGACGCCGGTGTTACTGTGAGGACGCTTGTCCCGTTAGGACGCCGTTGTTACCGTGAGGACGCTTGTCCCGTGAGGACGCCTGTGTTACCGTGAGGACGCTTGTCCCGTGAGGACGCCTGTGTTACCGTGAGGACGCTTGTCCCGTGAGGACGCCTGTCCCGTGAGGACGCCTGTCCCGTGAGGACGCCGGTGTTACTGTGAGGACGCTTGTCCCGTGAGGACGCTTGTCCCGTGAGGACGCCTGTGTTACCGTGAGGACGCCTGTCCCGTGAGGACGCCTGTCCCGTTAGGACGCTTGTGTTACCTTGAGGACGCTTGTCCCGTTAGGACACCTGTCCCGTGAGGATGCTTGTGTTACCTTGAGGACGCTTGTCCCGTTAGGACGCCTGTCCCGTGAGGACGCTTGTGTTACCTTGAGGACGCTTGTCCCGTTAGGACGCCTGTCCCGTGAGGATGCTTGTGTTACCGTGAGGACGCCTGTGTTACCGTGAGGATGCTTGTCCCGTTAGGACGCCTGTCCCGTGAGGACGCTTGTGTTACCGTGAGGACGCTTGTCCCGTGAGGACGCCTGTCCCGTGAGGACGCCTGTGTTACCGTGAGGATGCTTGTCCCGTTAGGACGCCTGTCCCGTTAGGACGCTTGTGTTACCGTGAGGACGCCTGTCCCGTGAGGACGCCTGTGTTACCGTGAGGATGCTTGTCCCGTTAGGACGCCTGTCCCGTGAGGACGCTTGTGTTACCGTGAGGACGCTTGTCCCGTTAGGACGCCTGTGTTACCGTGAGGACGCCTGTCCCGTGAGGACGCCTGTCCCGTGAGGACGCTTGTCCCGTGAGGACGCTTGTCCCGTGAGGACGCCTGTGTTACCGTGAGGACGCCTGTGTTACCATGAGGATGCTTGTCCCGTGAGGACGCTTGTCCCGTGAGGACGCCTGTGTTACCGTGAGGACGCCTGTGTTACCGTGAGGATGCTTGTCCCGTGAGGACGCCTGTGTTACCGTGAGGACGCCTGTGTTACCGTGAGGATGCTTGTCCCGTGAGGACGCTTGTCCCGTGAGGACGCTTGTCCCGTGAGGACGCCTGTCCCGTGAGGACGCCTGTGTTACTGTGAGGCCTGTCCCCATGAGCACCCATGTCCCCGTTAGCACCCATGTGTCCCCATAAACACGAGTGTTCCTGTGAGGACGCCTGCCCCCATGAGCACCCATGTCCCCGTTAGCACCCATGTGTCCCCATAAACACGAGTGTTCCTGTGAGGACGCCTGCCCCCATGAGCACCCATGAGCACCCATGTGTCACCCCCACCCAGTTACTCCACCTTTCGCCAGAGCCACGGTGGAGTTCTCCGTGTCGATGGTGTACAGGATTCCTTCATAGCGGATCTCGGCTTTGGAGATCAGGCTGATCTTGCTGCCCAGGTACGGGGTCCCGCCGCTCATGGTGTCCGCTGCAGGGTGGGGGATCCGAACGGGGCGCGGGATGGACGAGCCTCCGGTCCGTGAGGTCAACTGGAGCGGATTCTACGAGCCGTTTCTCAGGGTTGTGCTTCTCTTTCCACCGTCACCGCGACAACAACATGGCTTCCTCATCCTCCATCGGGTGGCTGTGCGCGCGGGGGCTAACGGGAACTCCGTTATATCGCGAGATCTGGAGATGTAGCTCTGTGCGGGTTAGAAGAGCCAACACGGCAACGTCGAGTCATACCCTATGTACATTAACTATGTACATTAACTAAGTACATTAACTAAGTACACTAACTAAGTACACTAACTATGTACATTAACTAAGTATATTAACTAAGTACATTAACTATGTACATTAACTAAGTATATTAACTAAGTACACTAAGTATATAGACGTGTATGAGTGCAGTACGCTATGTACATTAACTAAGTACATTAACTAAGTACACTAACTAAGTACATTAACTAAGTACACTAACTATGTACATTAACTAAGTACATTAACTAAGTACATTAACTATGTACATTAACTAAGTACATTAACTAAGTACACTAAGTATATAGACGTGTATGAGTGCAGTACGCTATGTATATTAACTAAGTACATTAACTAAGTACATTAACTATGTACATTAACTAAGTACATTAACTAAGTACACTAAGTATATAGACGTGTATGAGTGCAGTACGCTATGTATATTAACTAAGTACATTAACTAAGTACATTAACTAAGTACACTAACTAAGTACATTAACTAAGTACACTAACTATGTACATTAACTAAGTACATTAACTAAGTACATTAACTAAGTACATTAACTAAGTACACTAAGTATATAGACGTGTATGAGTGCAGTACGCTATGTATATTAACTAAGTACATTAACTAAGTACACTAACTAAGTACATTAACTAAGTACACTAAGTATATAGACGTGTATGAGTGCAGTACGCTATGTACATTAACTAAGTACATTAACTAAGTACATTAACTAAGTACACTAAGTATATAGACGTGTATGAGTGCAGTACGCTATGTATATTAACTAAGTACATTAACTAAGTACACTAACTAAGTACATTAACTAAGTACACTAAGTATATAGACGTGTATGAGTGCAGTACGCTATGTACATTAACTAAGTACATTAACTAAGTACACTAAGTATATAGACGTGTATGAGTGCAGTACACTATGTACATTAACTAAGTACATTAACTAAGTACACTAAGTATATAGACGTGTATGAGTGCAGTACGCTATGTACATTAACTAAGTACATTAACTAAGTACATTAACTAAGTACACTAAGTATATAGACGTGTATGAGTGCAGTACCCTATGTACATTAACTAAGTACATTAACTATGTACATTAACTAAGTACACTAAGTATATAGACGTGTATGAGTGCAGTACACTAAGTACATTAACTAAGTACACTAAGTATATAGACGTGTATGAGTGCAGTACACTATGTACATTAACTAAGTACACTAAGTATATAAACGTGTATGAGTGCAGTACACTATGTACATTAACTAAGTACACTAAGTATATAGACGTGTATGAGTGCAGTACGCTATGTACATTAACTAAGTACATTAACTAAGTACATTAACTAAGTACACTAAGTATATAGGCGTGTATGAGTGCAGTACACTAAGTACATTAACTAAGTACACTAAGTATATAGACGTGTATGAGTGCAGTACCCTATGTACATTAACTAAGTACATTAAATAAGTACATTAAGTATATAGACGTGTATGAGTGCAGTACACTAAGTACATTAAATAAGTACATTAAGTATATAGACGTGTATGAGTGCAGTACACTAAGTACATTAAATAAGTACATTAAGTATATAGACGTGTATGAATGCAGTACACTAAGTACATTAAATAAGTACACTAAGTATATAGACATGTATGAGTGCAGTACCCTATGTACATTAACTAAGTACATTAACTAAGTACATTAACTAAGTACACTAAGTATATAGACGTGTATGAGTGCAGTACCCTATGTACATTAACTAAGTACATTAACTATGTACATTAACTAAGTACACTAAGTATATAGACGTGTATGAGTGCAGTACACTATGTACATTAACTAAGTACACTAAGTATATAGATGTGTATGAGTGCAGTACGCTATGTACATTAACTAAGTACATTAACTAAGTAAATTAACTAAGTACACTGTACATTAACTATGTACATTAACTAAGTACACTAAGTATATAGACGTGTATGAGTGCAGTACACTATGTACATTAACTAAGTACACTAAGTATATAGACGTGTATGAGTGCAGTACGCTATGTACATTAACTAAGTACACTAAGTATATAGACGTGTATGAGTGCAGTACGCTATGTACATTAACTAATTACATTAACTAAGTACATTAACTAAGTACACTAAGTATATAGACGTGTATGAGTGCAGTACGCTATGTACATTAACTAAGTACATTAACTAAGTACACTAAGTATATAGACGTGTATGAGTGCAGTACCCTATGTACATTAACTAAGTACATTAACTATGTACATTAACTAAGTACATTAACTAAGTACATTAACTAAGTACACTAAGTATATAGACGTGTATACACGCGCACACCGAAAGTCTATTTGTTCTATTTCTCTGCGCGAAAACAGCTCGGCTCCTCCGCGCATGCGCACATCCTAAAACCCGATTTGCACAACGGTCCAGCATCAAAGATGGCGGGAGCCTCCGACCCGCTGGAGGACATGCTCTTCACCGAGGTGGACGAGAAGGCGGTCAGCGACCTGGTGGGCTCTCTGGAGTCGCAGCTCGGAGACAGGAAAGCTTCCGCCGGTAACCGGGACGGAACGCCGCCGGCCGCCGGGCAGCTCTCCGGGAAAGCGCGCGACCGAGCGGGGTCTCCGGAGCCGCAACAAGGGCACCCCGGAGCGGGTTTAGACCCGGAACCCGGAGCGGACGAGCCGCTCTCCGGAAGAGTCCTCCCGTCCTCCGGGTCCGGGGTCCCCGCCGGAGCCGGTCCCCTGACAGCGGGAGCCCCCCCCGCCACTAACTCCTCGGTACTGGGACCCGTAACTTTGACCACCCGGTCCGCCGCAGCCAGCTTTCACCTGGCTCCGGGTCCCGTCACAGAGGCGGTCCGGACCGCTACTCCCGGACTACAAAGTTTGAACGGCGGCGCTGGAGCCGTAAAGTTGGTGAACTCTGTGCCTGCGGCGGCTCCGGGGACCGGCACGGTAATAAGCACCGGGGTCTCCACGGTGGCGGCTCCGGCCGGCCACCTGCAGAGACACCCCAGTACAGTGGCCCAGAACGGAGTTGACCCCAAGGGTGCCCCCCCCAGCCCACAGGTGGTGAACCACAGCACCCCTCTGATGCACCCCAAGGTGCTGGTGCCGAGCCAGCCCCAAGTCATCCTGACCAGCACCCCCCCGGCCGCTGCAGCCCAGCCACACGTCGGCCAAACCGGGGCCAGTACGGCTGCCGTGACCCTGAAGCCAGCGGTGAACGGCGTGGGTCAGCCCCCCATGGCCGTGATGAGGCCCCCGGGGGCCCCCCTGGTGACCGCATCCATCCAGCAGCAGAGACCCGGACTTGTGGCGAGCGCCCCCCGAGCGGCGGCTCCTCAGCCCCCCCTGGCCGTCCGGCCCCAGCAGCAGACCACCATCCAGCTGCCCCCCGGATTCTCCATGCCTCCAGGTGAGTACGCCTGCATCTGGTCCCATTCAGAGAGACAGACACCTGGTTAACAGAGAGGACACCTGGTAAACAGAGACATACACCTAGTAAACAGAGATAAGGACAGACAGACAGACACCTGGTTAACAGAGAGACAGACACCTGGTAAACAGAGACAGACACCTGGTTAACAGAGAGACAGACACCTGGTTAACAGAGACACACACCTGGTAAACAGAGAGACACACACCTGGTAAACAGAGAGACAGACACCTGGTTAACAGAGAGACAGACACCTGGTTAACAGAGAGACAGACACCTGGTAAACAGAGAGGCAGACACCTGGTAAACAGAGAGACAGACACCTGGTGAACAGAGAGACAGACACCTGGTTAACAGAGAGACAGACACCTGGTTAACAGAGAGACAGACACCTGGTTAACAGAGAGACAGACACCTGGTAAACAGAGAGGCAGACACCTGGTAAACAGAGAGACAGACACCTGGTGAACAGAGAGACATACACCTGGTTAACAGAGAGACATACACCTGGTTAACAGAGAGACAGACACCTGGTTAACAGAGAGACAGACACCTGGTTAACAGAGAGACAGACAGACAGACACCTGGTTAACAGAGAGACAGACACCTGGTAAACAGAGAGACAGACACCTGGTAAACAGAGAGACAGACAGACAGACACCTGGTAAACAGAGACAGACACCTGGTTAACAGAGAGACATACACCTGGTAAACAGAGAGGCAGACAGACAGACACCTGGTAAACAGAGAGACAGACACCTGGTTAACAGAGACACACACCTGGTAAACAGAGAGACACACACCTGGTAAACAGAGAGACAGACACCTGGTTAACAGAGAGACAGACACCTGGTTAACAGAGAGACAGACACCTGGTAAACAGAGAGGCAGACACCTGGTAAACAGAGAGACAGACACCTGGTGAACAGAGAGACATACACCTGGTTAACAGAGAGACATACACCTGGTTAACAGAGAGACAGACACCTGGTTAACAGAGAGACAGACACCTGGTTAACAGAGAGACAGACAGACAGACACCTGGTTAACAGAGAGACAGACACCTGGTAAACAGAGAGACAGACACCTGGTAAACAGAGAGACAGACAGACAGACACCTGGTTAACAGAGAGACAGACACCTGGTAAACAGAGAGGCAGACAGACAGACACCTGGTAAACAGAGAGACAGACACCTGGTAAACAGAGAGACAGACACCTGGTTAACAGAGAGACAGACGCCTGGTTAACAGAGAGACAGACACATGGTAAACAGAGACATACACCTGGTTAACAGAGAGACAGACACCTGGTAAACAGAGACAGACACCTGGTTAACAGAGAGACAGACACCTGGTAAACAGAGAGACAGACACTTGGTTAACAGAGAGACAGACACCTGGTAAACAGAGAGACAGACACATGGTAAACAGAGACAGACACCTGGTTAACAGAGACAGACACCTGGTAAACAGAGACATACACCTGGTAAACAGAGAGACAGACACCTGGTAAACAGAGAGACAGACACCTGGTAAACAGAGACATACACCTGGTTAACAGAGAGACAGACACCTGGTAAACAGAGAGGCAGACACCTGGTAAACAGAGAGACAGACAACTGGTAAACAGAGAGACAGACAACTGGTAAACAGAGAGACAGACACCTGGTGAACAGAGAGACATACACCTGGTTAACAGAGAGACATACACCTGGTTAACAGAGAGACAGACACCTGGTTAACAGAGAGACATACACCTGGTTAACAGAGAGACACACACCTGGTAAACAGAGAGACAGACAGACAGACACCTGGTTAACAGAGAGACAGACACCTGGTAAACAGAGAGACAGACACCTGGTAAACAGAGAGACAGACACCTGGTTAACAGAGAGACAGACGCCTGGTTAACAGAGAGACAGACACATGGTAAACAGAGACAGACACCTGGTTAACAGAGAGACAGACACCTGGTAAACAGAGACAGACACCTGGTTAACAGAGAGACAGACACCTGGTAAACAGAGAGACAGACACTTGGTTAACAGAGAGACAGACACCTGGTTAACAGAGAGACAGACACATGGTAAACAGAGACAGACACCTGGTTAACAGAGACAGACACCTGGTAAACAGAGACAGACACCTGGTAAACAGAGACAGACACCTGGTAAACAGAGACAGACACCTGGTAAACAGAGACAGACACCTGGTTAACACAGAGACAGACACCTGGTTAACAGAGAGACAGACACCTGGTTAACAGAGAGACAGACACCTGGTAAACAGAGAGACAGACACCTGGTTAACAGAGAGACAGACAGACCTGGTAAACAGAGAGACAGACACCTGGTAAACAGAGACAGACACCTGGTTAACAGAGAGACAGACACCTGGTAAACAGAGACATACACCTGGTTAACAGAGAGACAGACACCTGGTTAACAGAGAGACAGACACCTGGTAAACAGAGAGACAGACACCTGGTTAACAGAGAGATAGACACCTGGTAAACAGAGACATACACCTGGTTAACAGAGAGACAGACACCTGGTAAACAGAGACAGACAACTGGTAAACAGAGAGACAGACACCTGGTAAACAGAGAGACAGACACCTGGTAAACAGAGAGACAGACACCTGGTAAACAGAGAGACATACACCTGGTAAACAGAGAGACAGACACCTGGTTAACAGAGAGACAGACACCTGGTAAACAGAGAGACATACACCTGGTTAACAGAGAGACATACACCTGGTAAACAGAGAGACATACACCTGGTAAACAGAGAGACATACACCTGGTAAACAGAGAGACAGACAGACAGACACCTGGTTAACAGAGAGACAGACACCTGGTAAACAGAGAGACAGACATACAGACACCTGGTTAACAGAGAGACAGACACCTGGTAAACAGAGACAGACACCTGGTTAACAGAGAGACAGACACCTGGTAAACAGAGAGACAGACACTTGGTTAACAGAGAGACAGACACCTGGTAAACAGAGAGACAGACACATGGTAAACAGAGACAGACACCTGGTTAACAGAGACAGACACCTGGTAAACAGAGACATACACCTGGTAAACAGAGAGACAGACACCTGGTAAACAGAGAGACAGACACCTGGTAAACAGAGACATACACCTGGTTAACAGAGAGACAGACACCTGGTAAACAGAGAGGCAGACACCTGGTAAACAGAGAGACAGACAACTGGTAAACAGAGAGACAGACAACTGGTAAACAGAGAGACAGACACCTGGTGAACAGAGAGACATACACCTGGTTAACAGAGAGACATACACCTGGTTAACAGAGAGACAGACACCTGGTTAACAGAGAGACATACACCTGGTTAACAGAGAGACACACACCTGGTAAACAGAGAGACAGACAGACAGACACCTGGTTAACAGAGAGACAGACACCTGGTAAACAGAGAGACAGACACCTGGTAAACAGAGAGACAGACACCTGGTTAACAGAGAGACAGACGCCTGGTTAACAGAGAGACAGACACATGGTAAACAGAGACAGACACCTGGTTAACAGAGAGACAGACACCTGGTAAACAGAGACAGACACCTGGTTAACAGAGAGACAGACACCTGGTAAACAGAGAGACAGACACTTGGTTAACAGAGAGACAGACACCTGGTTAACAGAGAGACAGACACATGGTAAACAGAGACAGACACCTGGTTAACAGAGACAGACACCTGGTAAACAGAGACAGACACCTGGTAAACAGAGACAGACACCTGGTAAACAGAGACAGACACCTGGTAAACAGAGACAGACACCTGGTTAACACAGAGACAGACACCTGGTTAACAGAGAGACAGACACCTGGTTAACAGAGAGACAGACACCTGGTAAACAGAGAGACAGACACCTGGTTAACAGAGAGACAGACAGACCTGGTAAACAGAGAGACAGACACCTGGTAAACAGAGACAGACACCTGGTTAACAGAGAGACAGACACCTGGTAAACAGAGACATACACCTGGTTAACAGAGAGACAGACACCTGGTTAACAGAGAGACAGACACCTGGTAAACAGAGAGACAGACACCTGGTTAACAGAGAGATAGACACCTGGTAAACAGAGACATACACCTGGTTAACAGAGAGACAGACACCTGGTAAACAGAGACAGACAACTGGTAAACAGAGAGACAGACACCTGGTAAACAGAGAGACAGACACCTGGTAAACAGAGAGACAGACACCTGGTAAACAGAGAGACATACACCTGGTAAACAGAGAGACAGACACCTGGTTAACAGAGAGACAGACACCTGGTAAACAGAGAGACATACACCTGGTTAACAGAGAGACATACACCTGGTAAACAGAGAGACATACACCTGGTAAACAGAGAGACATACACCTGGTAAACAGAGAGACAGACAGACAGACACCTGGTTAACAGAGAGACAGACACCTGGTAAACAGAGAGACAGACATACAGACACCTGGTTAACAGAGAGACAGACAGACACCTGGTTAACAGAGAGACAGACACCTGGTAAACAGAGAGGCAGACAGACAGACACCTGGTAAACAGAGAGACAGACAGACACACCTGGTTAACAGAGAGACAGACAGACACCTGGTTAACAGAGATACAGACAGACACCTGGTTAACAGAGAGACAGACAGACACCTGGTTAACAGAGAGACAGACACCTGGTAAACAGAGAGACAGACAGACAGACACCTGGTTAACAGAGAGACAGACACCTGGTAAACAGAGAGGCAGACAGACACACCTGGTTAACAGAGAGACAGACAGACACCTGGTTAACAGAGAGACAGACACCTGGTAAACAGAGAGACAGACAGACACCTGGTAAACAGAGAGACAGACAGACACCTGGTTAACAGAGAGACAGACAGACACCTGGTAAACAGAGAGACAGACAGACAGACACCTGGTTAACAGAGAGACAGACACCTGGTAAACAGAGAGGCAGACAGACACACCTGGTTAACAGAGAGACAGACAGACACCTGGTTAACAGAGAGACAGACACCTGGTAAACAGAGAGACAGACAGACACCTGGTTAACAGAGAGACAGACACCTGGTAAACAGAGAGACAGACAGACAGACACCTGGTTAACAGAGAGACAGACACCTGGTAAACAGAGAGGCAGACAGACAGACACCTGGTAAACAGAGAGACAGACACCTGGTAAACAGAGAGGCAGACAGACACACCTGGTTAACAGAGAGACAGACAGACACCTGGTTAACAGAGATACAGACAGACACCTGGTTAACAGAGAGACAGACACCTGGTTAACAGAGAGACAGACAGACACCTGGTTAACAGAGAGACAGACACCTGGTTAACAGAGAGACAGACAGACACCTGGTAAACAGAGAGGCAGACAGACACACCTGGTTAACAGAGAGACAGACAGACAGACACCTGGTTAACAGAGAGACAGACACCTGGTAAACAGAGAGACAGACAGACACCTGGTTAACAGAGAGACAGACAGACACCTGGTAAACAGAGAGGCAGACAGACACACCTGGTAAACAGAGAGACAGACACCTGGTAAACAGAGACAGACAGACACCTGGTAAACAGAGAGGCAGACAGACACACCTGGTTAACAGAGAGACAGACAGACACCTGGTTAACAGAGATACAGACAGACACCTGGTTAACAGAGAGACAGACACCTGGTAAACAGAGAGGCAGACAGACACACCTGGTTAACAGAGAGACAGACAGACACCTGGTTAACAGAGAGACATACAGACACCTGGTAAACAGAGAGACAGACAGACACACCTGGTAAACAGAGAGACAGACACACCTGGTAAACAGAGAGACAGACAGACACCTGGTTAACAGAGAGACAGACAGACACACCTGGTTAACAGAGAGACAGACACCTGGTAAACAGAGAGACAGACAGACACCTGGTAAACAGGGAGACAGACAGACACACCTGGTAAACAGAGAGACAGACACCTGGTAAACAGAGAGACAGACAGACACACCTGGTTAACAGAGAGACAGACAGACACCTGGTAAACAGAGAGACAGACAGACACCTGGTAAACAGACAGACAGACAGACAGACACCTGATAAACAGACAGACAGACACCTGGTAAACAGAGAGACAGACAGACACACCTGGTTAACAGAGAGACAGACATACACACCTGGTTAACAGAGAGACAGACACCTGGTAAACAGAGAGACAGACAGACACACCTGGTAAACAGAGAGACAGACACCTGGTAAACAGAGAGACAGACACCTGGTAAACAGAGAGACAGACAGACAGACACCTGGTAAACAGAGAGACAGACATACACCTGGTTAACAGAGAGACAGACATACACACACCTGGTTAACAGAGAGACAGACATACACACACCTGGTAAACAGAGAGACAGACACCTGGTAAACAGAGAGACAGACACCTGATAAACAGACAGACAGACACCTGGTAAACAGAGAGACAGACACCTGATAAACAGAGAGACATACACCTGGTAAACAGAGAGACAGACAGACACACCTGGTTAACAGAGAGACAGACATACACACCTGGTTAACAGAGAGACAGACACCTGGTAAACAGAGAGACAGACAGACACACCTGGTAAACAGAGAGACAGACACCTGGTAAACAGAGAGACAGACACCTGGTAAACAGAGAGACAGACAGACAGACACCTGGTAAACAGAGAGACAGACATACACACACCTGGTTAACAGAGAGACAGACACCTGGTAAACAGAGAGACAGACAGACACCTGGTAAACAGAGAGACAGACACCTGGTAAACAGGGAGACAGACAGACACACCTGGTAAACAGAGAGACAGACAGACACCTGGTAAACAGAGAGACAGACAGACACCTGGTTAACAGAGAGAAGGACAGACACCTGGTAAACAGAGAGACAGACACCTGGTTAACAGAGAGACAGACACCTGGTTAACAGAGAGACAGACATACACACACCTGGTTAACAGAGACAGACACCTGGTAAACAGAGAGACAGACATACACACACCTGGTATACAGAGAGACAGACAGACACCTGGTTAACAGAGAGAAGGACAGACACCTGGTAAACAGAGAGACAGACACCCGGTAAACAGAGAGACAGACACCTGGTAAACAGAGAGACAGACAGACAGACAGACACCTGGTAAACAGAGACACAGAAAGACACCTGGTTAACAGAGAGACAGACACCTGGTTAACAGAGAGACAGACACCTGGTAAACAGAGAGACATACACCTGGTAAACAGAGAGACAGACAGACAGACACCTGGTTAACAGAGAGACAGACACCTGGTAAACAGAGAGACAGACAGACACCTGGTTAACAGAGAGACAGACAGACCTGGTAAACAGAGAGACAGACACCTGGTTAACAGAGAGACAGACAGACAGACACCTGGTAAACAGAGAGACAGACAGACACCTGGTAAACAGGGAGACAGACAGACACCTGGTTAACAGAGAGACAGACAGACACCTGGTAAACAGGGAGACAGACAGACACCTGGTTAACAGAGAGAAGGACAGACACCTGGTAAACAGAGAGACAGACAGACACCTGGTAAACAGGGAGACAGACAGACACCTCGTTAACAGAGAGAAGGACAGACACCTGGTAAACAGGGAGACAGACACCTGGTTAACAGAGAGACAGACACCTGGTTAACAGAGAGACAGACACCTGGTTAACAGAGAGACAGACACCTGGTTAACAGAGAGGCAGACAGACAGACAGACACCTGGTAAACAGAGAGACAGACAGACACCTGGTAAACAGGGAGACAGACAGACACCTGGTTAACAGAGAGAAGGACAGACACCTGGTTAACAGAGAGACAGACAGACCTGGTAAACAGAGAGACAGACAGACACACCTGGTTAACAGAGAGACAGACAGACAGACAGACACCTGGTTATCTCTGAGGTCAGATGATGCTTCCTGTGTTCTTTAGGTATGGTTCTGGTCCGGACTGAGACGGGTCAGCTGGTGATGGTCCCTCAGCAGGTTCTGGCTCAGGCTCAGGCCAAGACCCAACAGGGTCAAGCGGTGGCCAACATCAGCCAGAGGCCCGCCACACCGACCGCCGGGACCACCATCCGGGTCAGCGCCGCCACGGTAGGTCTGGACCCTGTGGGGGTCTCCGGTCTTCATCCAGTCTGCAGCATCACCAACACACCTGAGACCCACACACGCACACACACGCACACACACACACTTGAGACACACACACGCACACACACACACCTTCTGCCTTTTTCAGCTGATTTCCAGTCAGTGGTCCAGTTTATTTCTTAATTTATAACTTCAATCATTATGAAGATTATCAATGTCAAGATCATCAATAGCTGATTGAACCTGATGTTTGGTGTCTTTATGTAAACTTAAAGCTGCAAATGTATTGTAATGTATTCCCATGATGCTTTGCTGCACATGTAAAGGGTTCCCATGATGCTTTGCTGCATTATGTAAAGGGTTCCCATGATGCTTTGCTGCACATGGAAAGGGTTCCCATGATGCTTTGCTGCATATGTAAAGGGTTCCCATGTTGCTTTGCTGCACATGTAAAGGGTTCCCATGATGCTTTGCTGCATTATGTAAAGGGTTCCCACGATGCTTTGCTGCAGTGTAACGTGTTATTCTCCCTCCCTGTCGTCTGCAGGCTCCTCAGACGGTTCGCCTGGCGTCCCCCGCTCAGACCAGAATGGTTCAGCCTCCATCCACCACGACCGTACAGGTGTGTCCTCTGTCCTTCTCCTCTCATGTGACCGTGTGATCATGTGACCGTGTGATCATGTGACCGTGTGATCAGGTTACCGTGTGATCAGGTGACCGTGTGACGTGTTGCAGAAGACCATCACGGTGTCCCCCGGTGGAGCGGCGGTGTCTGTGAAGATGCTCCCCCCTCAGAAGGCCCAGACGGTGATCACGGCGGGGGGGGTGCCGGTGTCAAAGCCCGTCGGAGTACCGTCCACCCCCCCCTCCATGCCGGCTGCCAGAGTCTCTGTGGTGTCCCAGGTCTGTCCCCGGCTTGGTTCCTCGGTTCTCTGTCCTCTCTACAGCGAGGAGACACCTGTGTGACCAACTTTGTTACCATGCCAACAGGAGATGCAGGAAAATGTGAAGAAGTGTAAGAACTTCCTGGCGACGCTCATCAAGCTGGCGTCTCACAACTCCCCCTCCCCCGACACCTCGAAGAATGTGAAGGCCCTGGTGCAGGACCTGCTCGTAAGACCGTTATTTATTATTTAGAATTATTATAAATATATCATTATATTTTATTATTATTAGGTTATTTATAATGTGAAGGCCCTGGTGCAGACCTGCTCGTATTATATACATTGTATATAGAATTATTATGAAATATTATTTATGATATTTAATGTGCAAGAACTGCTGGTGAGCTTGATTATATTATTATATGTTTGTTATTAACTGGAGTTCTGTGTTTGTTCAGGATGCAAAGATTGAACCTGAGGAGTTCACCAGTCGTCTGCAGGCTGAGCTGAAGTCCTCTCCACAGCCCTACCTCATCCCCTTCCTCAAGGTACAAGTACTACTACTGTACTACTGTCCTCTCCACAGCCCTACCTCATCCCCTTCCTCAAGGTACAAGTACTACTACTGTACTACTGTCCTCTCCACAGCCCTACCTCATCCCCTTCCTCAAGGTACAAGTACTACTACTGTACTACTGTCCTCTCCACAGCCCTACCTCATCCCCTTCCTCGAGGTACAAGTACTACTACTGTACTACTGTCCTCTCCACAGCACTACCTCATCCCCTTCCTCGAGGTACAAGTACTACTACTGTCCTCTCCACAGCCCTACCTCATCCCCTTCCTCAAGGTACAAGTACTACTACTGTACTACTGTCCTCTCCACAGCCCTACCTCATCCCCTTCCTCAAGGTACAAGTACTACTACTGTACTACTGTCCTCTCCACAGCCCTACCTCATCCCCTTCCTCAAGGTACAAGTACTACTACTGTACTACTGTCCTCTCCACAGCCCTACCTCATCCCCTTCCTCAAGGTACAAGTACTACTACTGTACTACTGTCCTCTCCACAGCCCTACCTCATCCCCTTCCTCGAGGTACAAGTACTACTACTGTACTACTGTCCTCTCCACAGCCCTACCTCATCCCCTTCCTCAAGGTACAAGTACTACTACTGTACTTCTGTCCTCTCCACAGCCCTACCTCATCCCCTTCCTCGAGGTACAAGTACTACTACTGTACTACTGTCCTCTCCACAGCACTACCTCATCCCCTTCCTCGAGGTACAAGTACTACTACTGTCCTCTCCACAGCCCTACCTCATCCCCTTCCTCGAGGTACAAGTACTACTACTGTACTACTGTCCTCTCCACAGCCCTACCTCATCCCCTTCCTCGAGGTACAAGTACTACTACTGTACTACTGTCCTCTCCACAGCCCTACCTCATCCCCTTCCTCGAGGTACAAGTACTACTACTGTACTACTGTCCTCTCCACAGCCCTACCTCATCCCCTTCCTCGAGGTACAAGTACTACTACTGTACTCCTGTCCTCTCCACAGCCCTACCTCATCCCCTTCCTCGAGGTACAAGTACTACTACCGTACTACTGTCCTCTCCACAGCCCTACCTCATCCCCTTCCTCGAGGTACAAGTACTACTACCGTACTACTGTCCTCTCCACAGCCCTACCTAATCCCCTTCCTCGAGGTACAAGTACTACTACCGTACTACTGTCCTCTCCACAGCCCTACCTCATCCCCTTCCTCGAGGTACAAGTACTACTACCGTACTACTGTCCTCTCCACAGCCCTACCTCATCCCCTTCCTCGAGGTACAAGTACTACTACCGTACTACTGTCCTCTCCACAGCCCTACCTCATCCCCTTCCTTGAGGTACAAGTACTACTACTGTCCTCTCCACAGCCCTACCTCATCCCCTTCCTCAAGGTACAAGTACTACTACTGTACTACTGTCCTCTCCACAGCACTACCTCATCCCCTTCCTCGAGGTACAAGTACTACTACTGTCCTCTCCACAGCCCTACCTCATCCCCTTCCTCAAGGTACAAGTACTACTACTGTACTACTGTCCTCTCCACAGCCCTACCTCATCCCCTTCCTCAAGGTACAAGTACTACTACTGTACTACTGTCCTCTCCACAGCCCTACCTCATCCCCTTCCTCAAGGTACAAGTACTACTACTGTACTACTGTCCTCTCCACAGCCCTACCTCATCCCCTTCCTCAAGGTACAAGTACTACTACTGTACTACTGTCCTCTCCACAGCCCTACCTCATCCCCTTCCTCGAGGTACAAGTACTACTACTGTACTACTGTCCTCTCCACAGCCCTACCTCATCCCCTTCCTCAAGGTACAAGTACTACTACTGTACTACTGTCCTCTCCACAGCCCTACCTCATCCCCTTCCTCGAGGTACAAGTACTACTACTGTACTACTGTCCTCTCCACAGCACTACCTCATCCCCTTCCTCGAGGTACAAGTACTACTACTGTCCTCTCCACAGCCCTACCTCATCCCCTTCCTCGAGGTACAAGTACTACTACTGTACTACTGTCCTCTCCACAGCCCTACCTCATCCCCTTCCTCGAGGTACAAGTACTACTACTGTACTACTGTCCTCTCCACAGCCCTACCTCATCCCCTTCCTCGAGGTACAAGTACTACTACTGTACTACTGTCCTCTCCACAGCCCTACCTCATCCCCTTCCTCGAGGTACAAGTACTACTACTGTACTCCTGTCCTCTCCACAGCCCTACCTCATCCCCTTCCTCGAGGTACAAGTACTACTACCGTACTACTGTCCTCTCCACAGCCCTACCTCATCCCCTTCCTCGAGGTACAAGTACTACTACCGTACTACTGTCCTCTCCACAGCCCTACCTAATCCCCTTCCTCGAGGTACAAGTACTACTACCGTACTACTGTCCTCTCCACAGCCCTACCTCATCCCCTTCCTTGAGGTACAAGTACTACTACCGTACTACTGTCCTCTCCACAGCCCTACCTCATCCCCTTCCTCGAGGTACAAGTACTACTACCGTACTACTGTCCTCTCCACAGCCCTACCTCATCCCCTTCCTCGAGGTACAAGTACTACTACCGTACTACTGTCCTCTCCACAGCCCTACCTCATCCCCTTCCTCGAGGTACAAGTACTACTACCGTACTACTGTCCTCTCCACAGCCCTACCTCATCCCCTTCCTCGAGGTACAAGTACTACTACCGTACTACTGTCCTCTCCACAGCCCTACCTCATCCCCTTCCTCAAGGTACAAGTACTACTACGGTACTACTGTCCTCTCCACAGCCCTACCTCATCCCCTTCCTCGAGGTACAAGTACTACTACCGTACTACTGTCCTCTCCACAGCCCTACCTCATCCCCTTCCTCGAGGTACAAGTACTACTACCGTACTACTGTCCTCTCCACAGCCCTACCTCATCCCCTTCCTCGAGGTACAAGTACTACTACCGTACTACTGTCCTCTCCACAGCCCTACCTCATCCCCTTCCTCGAGGTACAAGTACTACTACCGTACTACTGTCCTCTCCACAGCCCTACCTCATCCCCTTCCTCGAGGTACAAGTACTACTACCGTACTACTGTCCTCTCCACAGCCCTACCTCATCCCCTTCCTCGAGGTACAAGTACTACTACCGTACTACTGTCCTCTCCACAGCCCTACCTCATCCCCTTCCTCGAGGTACAAGTACTACTACCGTACTACTGTCCTCTCCACAGCCCTACCTCATCCCCTTCCTCGAGGTACAAGTACTACTACTGTCCTCTCCACAGCCCTACCTAATCCCCTTCCTCGAGGTACACGTACTACTACCGTACTACTGTCCTCTCCACAGCCCTACCTAATCCCCTTCTTCGAGGTACAAGTACTACTACTGTACTACTGTCCTCTCCACAGCCCTACCTCATCCCCTTCCTCGAGGTACAAGTACTACTACTGTACTACTGTCCTCTCCACAGCCCTACCTCATCCCCTTCCTCGAGGTACAAGTACTACTACTGTACTACTGTCCTCTCCACAGCCCTACCTCATCCCCTTCCTCAAGTACAAGTACTACTACCGTACTACTGTCCTCTCCACAGCCCTACCTAATCCCCTTCCTCAAGGTACACGTACTACTACTGTACTACTGTCCTCTCCACAGCCCTACCTCATCCCCTTCCTCAACGTACAAGTACTACTACCGTACTACTGTCCTCTCCACAGCCCTAACTCATCCCCTTCCTCAAGGTACAAGTACTACTACCGTACTACTGTCCTCTCCACAGCCCTACCTAATCCCCTTCCTCGAGGTAGAAGTACTACTACTGTACTACTGTCCTCTCCACAGCCCTACCTCATCCCCTTCCTCAAGGTACAAGTACTACTACTGTACTACTGTCCTCTCCACAGCCCTACCTCATCCCCTTCCTCAACGTACAAGTACTACTACTGTCCTCTCCACAGCCCTACCTCATCCCCTTCCTCAACGTACAAGTACTACTACCGTACTACTGTCCTCTCCACAGCCCTACCTCATCCCCTTCCTCAACGTACAAGTACTACTACCGTACTACTGTCCTCTCCACAGCCCTAACTCATCCCCTTCCTCAAGGTACAAGTACTACTACTGTACTACTGTCCTCTCCACAGCCCTACCTTATCCCCTTCCTCGAGGTACAAGTACTACTACTGTACTACTGTCCTCTCCACAGCCCTACCTCATCCCCTTCCTCGAGGTACAAGTACTACTACTGTACTACTGTCCTCTCCACAGCCCTACCTAATCCCCTTCCTCGAGGTAGAAGTACTACTACTGTACTACTGTCCTCTCCACAGCCCTACCTCATCCCCTTCCTCAAGGTACAAGTACTACTACTGTACTACTGTCCTCTCCACAGCCCTACCTCATCCCCTTCCTCAAGGTACAAGTACTACTACTGTACTACTGTCCTCTCCACAGCCCTACCTCATCCCCTTCCTCAACGTACAAGTACTACTACTGTACTACTGTCCTCTCCACAGCCCTACCTCATCCCCTTCCTCAAGGTACAAGTACTACTACTGTACTACTGTCCTCTCCACAGCCCTACCTCATCCCCTTCCTCAACGTACAAGTACTACTACTGTACTACTGTCCTCTCCACAGCCCTACCTAATCCCCTTCCTCAAGGTACACGTACTAGAAGTACTACTACTGTTCTACATGTATATATCTATTAGTATTTTTTCGGTCTTGTCTGACGTGTGTTGTTGTTGTACAACCCCACCCCCCCCTCAGAAAAGCCTCCCCGCTCTGCGTCAGTCTCTGCTCAGCAACCAGCAGTCTCTGGTGACCCCTGGTACCTCGGCCCCAATCCCAATGACCCCTCCCCCGATGGCCCCCGGCTCCATCGCCGCCATCAGGCCGCGGCTGCCTATCAGTCCAGCTGGCGTCAGACTGAACACGCCGATCACCAACGCCATGGTAGTGTGTGTGTGTGTGTGTGTGTGTGTGTGTGTGTGTGTGTGTGTGTGTGTGTGTGTGTGTGTGTGTGTGTGTGTGTGTGTGTGTGTGTGTGTGTGTGTGTGTGTGTGTGTGTGTGTGTGTGTGTGTGTGTGTGTGTGTGTGTGTGTGTGTGTGTGTGTGTGTGTGTG
This sequence comes from Cyclopterus lumpus, assembly GCF_009769545.1. NCBI lineage: Eukaryota > Metazoa > Chordata > Actinopteri > Perciformes > Cyclopteridae > Cyclopterus > Cyclopterus lumpus. The sequence continues at coordinate 453,479 of NC_046971.1, read as the reverse complement.
TGTGTGTGTGTGTGTGTGTGTGTGTGTGTGTGTGTGTGTGTTTCTCCTGGTATCCACTAGGGGCATACCTGCTGTATTATGGAGACAATGATGCTGATAATTGACATATTAACGACTGTTTTCTAACATTAAGTATTCAGAGAATAGTTCAATTTTTGAGGTTTTTACTCTTGAAGTATCTCAACAAAGTAATTTAAAGACTAAAAGCTCTGAATATTATGGAGGTTTGATCATGAAACTATTGAACTAAAATAATATACATTAATTTTCACATGTGGATTATTTGAGTAAACTAATGTTATTTATTGTGATGTTGGTTCAGGCGGTGGGCCGAGCAGCAGTCCAGAGTCGAACACCTGCTGTCTTCAGCCAGACCCTCAGACCTCAAGGTGAGTCTCTTCTTCATCATCTCCTCTTCATCATCATCTCATGTTCATCTCCTCTTCATCATCTCATGTTCATCTCCTCTTCATCATCTCATGTTCATCTCTTCTTCATCATCTCATGTTCATCTCTTCTTCATCATCTCATGTTCATCTCCTCTTCATCTCATGTTCATTTCCTCTTCATCATCTCCTCTTCATCATCTCATGTTCATCTCCTCTTCATCATCTCATGTTCATCTCTTCTTCATCATCTCATGTTCATCTCTTCTTCATCATCTCATGTTCATCTCCTCTTCATCTCATGTTCATTTCCTCTTCATCCTCTCCTCTTCATCATCATCTCATGTTCATCTCCTCTTCATCATCTCATGTTCATCTCTGCTTCATCATCTCATGTTCATCTCTTCATCATCTCATGTTCATCATCTCATGTTCATCTCCTCTTCATCATCTCATGTTCATCTCTTCTTCATCATCTCATGTTCATCTCTGCTTCATCATCTCATGTTCATCTCTTCTTCATCATCTCCTCTTCATCATCTCATGTTCATCTCCTCTTCATCTCATGTTCATTTCCTCTTCATCATCTCCTCTTCATCATCATCTCATGTTCATCTCCTCTTCATCATCTCATGTTCATCTCTGCTTCATCATCTCATGTTCATCTCTTCTTCATCATCTCATGTTCATCATCTCATGTTCATCTCCTCTTCATCATCTCATGTTCATCATCTCATGTTCATCTCTGCTTCATCATCTCATGTTCATCTCTTCTTCATCATCTCATGTTCATCATCTCATGTTCATCTCCTCTTCATCATCTCATGTTCATCATCTCATGTTCATCTCTTCTTCATCATCTCATGTTCATCATCTCATGTTCATCTCCTCTTCATCTCATGTTCATCTCTTCTTCATCATCTCGTGTTCATCTCCTCTTCATCATCTCATGTTCATCATCTCATGTTCATCTCTTCATCATCTCATGTTCATCTCCTCTTCATCTCATGTTCATCATCTCATGTTCATCTCATGTTCATCATCTCCTCTTCATCATCTCATGTTCATCTCCTCTTCATCATCTCATGTTCATCTCCTCTTCATCTCATGTTCATCTCTTCTTCATCATCTCGTGTTCATCTCCTCTTCATCATCTCATGTTCATCATCTCATGTTCATCTCTTCTTCATCATCTCATGTTCATCATCTCTTCATCATCTCATGTTCATCATCTCATGTTCATCTCCTCTTCATCATCTCATGTTCATCTCCTCTTCATCATCTCATTTTCATCATCTCTTCATCATCTCATGTTCATCATCTCATGTTCATCTCCTCTTCATCATCTCATGTTCATCTCCTCTTCATCATCTCATGTTCATCATCTCTTCATCATCTCATGTTCATCATCTCTTCATCATCTCATGTTCATCATCTCGTGTTCATCTCCTCTTCATCATCTCATGTTCATCTCCTCTTCATCATCTCGTGTTCATCTCCTCTTCATCATCTCTTGTTCATCTCCTCTTCATCATCTCATGTTCATCATCTCTTCATCTCATGTTCATCATCTCTTCATCATCTCATGTTCATCATCTCACGTTCATCATCTCATGTTCATCTCCTCTTCATCATCTCACGTTCATCATCTCATGTTCATCTCCTCTTCATCATCTCGTGTTCATCTCCTCTTCATCATCTCATGTTCATCTCCTCTTCATCATCTCGTGTTCATCTCCTCTTCATCATCTCTTGTTCATCTCCTCTTCATCATCTCATGTTCATCATCTCTTCATCTCATGTTCATCATCTCATGTTCATCTCCTCTTCATCATCTCGTGTTCATCTCCTCTTCATCATCTCATGTTCATCTCCTCTTCATCTCGTGTTCATCTCCTCTTCATCATCTCGTGTTCATCTCCTCTTCATCATCTCATGTTCATCTCCTCTTCATCATCTCGTGTTCATCTCCTCTTCATCATCTCATGTTCATCTCCTCTTCATCATCTCATGTTCATCTCCTCTTCATCATCTCATGTTCATCATCTCTTCATCTGTGTTATGCTTTCTGTCAACTGATCATTATTAATATGAAATGTTCTCTTCAGGAACACTTGTCAGAGGACCCACAACTATAATCAATAAAAGTCCTTTGAACTTGGCAGCGCAAGCCAATCAGAGGAAGCTGAGCGACCCGGGGGGCGGGACATTCAGGTGAAGTGTGATCTCATAGGCCGGACTTTTCACCGAAAATCTGGTTCACTTGTTTGAAACGTAGCAAAGATTCAAAGTGATTTACAGGAAGTAAAACGAAAAAGGCATATATGTAAATAATAGAATACAATATGAATTGTACTGGATGAACAGAGAAAACCCGAATTCTAAAGATATTTACCGAAAACTGTGATTCTAAAGATATCGTTTAAAGCTGATATCGTTGTGAATCTATTTCACATATTCTCATATGTTCTGCCTCTAAACAAACACAAAGATAGTGTGCATGAGTCAGGGCTGTAGTTCAGAGAGCAGCCAGCAGAGGGCAGCATGTAATAACACAACCTGAGAACTGTGATCAATACTCTGACTGTTCTCCTTCCTCACTGTGAACACATTTAAAGCTCAAGCATAAATGTGAATTCATGTCTGAATATTAACTTCACATTCTGCGTCCTCAGAGATGACGACGACATCAACGACGTGGCGTCCATGGCCGGAGTCAACCTCAACGAGGAAAACGCCCGCATCCTCGCCACCAGCTCGGAGCTCGTGGGCACGAAGATCCGCTCCTGTAAAGACGAAGCCTTCCTGCCCACCGGCCTGCTGCACCGCCGCATCCTGGACACAGGTGTGTGTGTGTGTGTGTGTGTGTAACCTCAGTGGAGGAGGTGGTGTGTGTGTGTGTGTGTATAACCTCAGTGGAGGAGGTGGTGTGTGTGTGTGTGTGTGTGTGTAACCTCAGTGGAGGAGGTGGTGTGTGTGTGTGTGTAACCTCAGTGGAGGAGGTGGTGTGTGTGTGTAACCTCAGTGGAGGAGGAGGTGGTGCGTGTGTAACCTCAGTGGAGGAGGTGTGTGTGTGTGTGTGTGTAACCTCAGTGGAGGAGGTGTGTCTGTGTGTGTGTGTGTGTGTGTAACCTCAGTGGAGGAGGTGTGTCTGTGTGTGTGTGTGTGTGTGTGTAACCTCAGTGGAGGAGGTGGTGTGTGTGTGTGTGTATAACCTCAGTGGAGGAGGTGTTGTGTGTGTGTGTAACCTCAGTGGAGGAGGTGTGTGTGTGTGTGTGTGTGTGTGTGTGTGTATAACCTCAGTGGAGGAGGTGGTGTGTGTGTGTGTGTGTGTAACCTCAGTGGAGGAGGTGGTGTGTGTGTAACCTCAGTGGAGGAGGTGGTGTGTGTGCGTGCGTGCGTGTGTGTGTGTGTGTGTATAACCTCAGTGGAGGAGGTGGTGTGTGTGTGTGTATAACCTCAGTGGAGGAGGTGGTGTGTGTGTGTGTGTGTGTGTGTAACCTCAGTGTGTGTGTGTGTGTGTGTGTGTGTGTGTGTGTGTGTGTGTGTGTGTGTGTGTGTGTGTGTAACCTCAGTGGAGGAGGTGGTGTGTGTGTGTGTATAACCTCAGTGGAGGAGGTGGTGTGTGTGTGTGTGTGTGTGTGTGTGTGTATAACCTCAGTGGAGGAGGTGTTGTGTGTGTGTGTGTGTGTGTGTGTGTGTATAACCTCAGTGGAGGAGGAGGTGGTGTGTGTGTGTGTGTATAACCTCAGTGGAGGAGGTGGTGTGTGTGTGTGTGTGTATAACCTCAGTGGAGGAGGTGGTGTGTGTGTGTAACCTCAGTGGAGGAGGTGTTGTGTGTGTGTAACCTCAGTGGAGGAGGTGTTGTGTGTGTGTGTGTGTGTGTGTGTGTGTGTGTGTGTGTGTGTGTATAACCTCAGTGGAGGAGGTGGTGTGTGTGTGTGTATAACCTCAGTGGAGGAGGTGGTGTGTGTGTGTGTGTATAACCTCAGTGGAGGAGGTGGTGTGTGTGTGTGTGTATAACCTCAGTGGAGGAGGTGGTGTGTGTGTGTGTGTATAACCTCAGTGGAGGAGGTGGTGTGTGTGTGTGTATAACCTCAGTGGAGGAGGTGGTGTGTGTGTGTGTGTGTGTATAACCTCAGTGGAGGAGGTGGTGTGTGTGTGTGTATAACCTCAGTGGAGGAGGTGGTGTGTGTGTGTGTATAACCTCAGTGGAGGAGGTGTTGTGTGTGTGTGTATAACCTCAGTGGAGGAGGTGGTGTGTGTGTGTGTATAACCTCAGTGGAGGAGGTGTTGTGTGTGTGTATAACCTCAGTGGAGGAGGTGGTGTGTGTGTGTGTATAACCTCAGTGGAGGAGGTGGTGTGTGTGTGTGTATAACCTCAGTGGAGGAGGTGGTGTTGTGTGTGTGTGTATAACCTCAGTGGAGGAGGTGGTGTGTGTGTGTGTATAACCTCAGTGGAGGAGGTGGTGTGTGTGTGTGTGTGTGTGTGTAACCTCAGTGGAGGAGGTGTTGTGTGTGTGTGTGTGTGTGTGTGTGTGTGTATAACCTCAGTGGAGGAGGTGGTGTGTGTGTGTGTACAACTTCAGTGGAGGAGGTGTCATGCTGTCCCTCCTCTCATCCTCAGCTAAGAAGCTGGGGGTGATGGAGGTTCCTCTGGAGGTGGTGAACCTGGTGTCTCATGCCACTCAGTCCAGACTGCGCTCTCTGCTGGAGACGGTCTCGTCTGTCGCTCAGCACCGAGCAGACGGAGGGAAGGTAAGAGCCTTCAGTCTGTTGACCCCTGACCCTGAAGACCAGACCACAGTTCCTGATCCTAAAGCTGTTTGTCCTCCTCCATCAGGATGAAGAGCACCATGATCATACGTCAGACGTTCGCTCTCAGCTTCGTTTCTTTGAGCATCTGGAGCGCATGGAGAAACAAAGGAAGGACGAGCAGGAGAGAGAGATCCTGCTGAAGGCTGCCAAGGTGTGTGTGTGTGTGTGTGTGTATATATATATATATATATATATATATATATATATATACACATTGTAGTGTCACGGGGGTATTTAACAAAAAGTCCAGGTTTATTTCCCATCCCACCAGCAAGGTAACATCCAAAAACAACAAAGTATTAAAAAAAAGGTCCAGTTAGATAACACAAAACGTCCCGGAGGAGAAAGTGGTTAATTAACCAAACAAAAACTCATTCCTGGCTACGAGGTCCTCTCCCTTGTTGTCCTCTTCCAGGTGCTCGTGGGTTCACCTTCCGCTCTCCTTTCTCCTTCCCAGGTGCTCTCCCTTAAGTCTCCCAGCCCTGCCTCAATCAGGTGCCTTAAGCAGCTGCAGCTGGGTGAGCGGTGAGGCAGGCTGGGAGATGTAGTTTTTGCACTGGTGGCCACTCTGTAGCTCCCCTCCACTACCTGTCCCCTTGTGATGCCACATATCCCTCTCCCCGGGCCTGACGTCCTCGGCAGGGTGAATGAGCACCAGAAGGCATCACGGCGGGACAGGGCATCTGCATTGCCATGGCGTCGCCCTGGCCTGTGAATGACAGAGAAGTTAAACGGCTGGAGGCTTAAAAACCACCTAGTTACCCTGCTGTTTGTTTCCTTATTTTTTGCCATCCATTGCAAAGGTGAATGATCTGTTACCAGAGTGAACCTCCTTCCAAGCAGGTAATATTTGAGGGTTTCCAGGGCCCATTTCAACGCTAGGCACTCTTTCTCCACTGTGGCATAGTTCTTCTCCCTTGGCAGCAACTTCCGGCTCAAATACAGAACGGGGTGTTCCTCACCTTCCTTCATCTGGGCTAAGACAGCACCCAGGCCCATCTCAGAAGCATCTGCCTGGACCACGAACTCCTTGCTAAAGTCGGGGTCCATCAGGACTGGTTTCGAACACAAGGCCCTCTTCAGGTCGTTAAAGGCCTCTTCTGCCGCCGGGCACCATGTCACCATACGGGAATGTTTCTTGGTCGTCAGTTCAGTGAGAGGGGCCGCTATCACAGAGAAATCCGTGATAAAACGTCTGTAATAATTGGCCAGGCCCAAGAAGGATCTCACCTGTTTTTGGTCAACGGCTTTGGCCAGTCTTGGATGGCAGCGAGTTTCGCCTCCTGGGGTTTCACAAGGCCCCGCCCGATGGTGTACCCCAAGTAGTTGGTCTCCCCAAACGCCAGCCTACACTTTTTGGGGTTGGCGGTCAAGCCTGCCTGTCGGAGGGAGTCGAGGACCTTCTGAACCCGTGGTAGGTGGCTCTCCCAGTCTGGGCTCTGAATTACCACATCATCCAGATAGGCCGCTGCATATTCTCGATGGGGTTTCAGTACTTGGTCCATCAGGCGCTGGAAGGTGGCGGGGGCTCCAAACAGGCCAAAAGGCATCATCCGGTACTGCCAGAGGCCTCCCGGGGTGGCAAAGGCTGTCTTCTCCTTCGACCCTGGAGACAATGGAACCTGCCAATAACCTTTGGTGAGATCCAGGGTGGTTAGGAAACGTGCCTGGCCCAGGCTTTCAATTAGCTCATCGACACAAGGCATGGGATATGCATCAAATTCAGAAATGTCATTTACTTTTCTGAAATCATTACAGAACCGGGCTGTTCCGTCCGGTTTGTCAGCCAGGGCGATGGGGCTTGACCAGGCACTCTTGGATTCCTCAATCACGTTCAACGCCAGCATCTTCCTTACCTCCTCGTTAATCAGCTTCTTGCGGGCCTCCGGCACCCGATATGGCTTTTGGTTCACCGTTTTTCCCGGCTGGGTGCGTACTTCATGTTCCACCAGGTGGGTGTAGCCTGGGAGGGATGAAAATACCTCCTGATTTCCTTCTACCAGCTCCTTTGCCTGCTGCCGCTGGTGCGGAGAGAGGTCCGGGCCTAACTGCACCTCGTCCCGGGCGGGTTCTCTCGACTCTCTGGGGGGAAGGCCATTGAACAACACCTCTCGCTCATGCCATTTCTTTAGGAGGTTAATATGGTAGATTTGCTCACCTTTCCTCTTCCCTGTTTGTCGTACTTTGTAATTGACTTCCCCAACCTTTTCAATTACTTCAAAGGGCCCCTGCCAAGTAGCCAAGAACTTACATTCCACAGTGGGGACAAGAACTAGGACTCTGTCTCCTGGGTTGAATTCCCTGGGTTGTGCTGCTCGGTTATAGGCGGCCCTTTGATCCCTCTGAGCCTTCTCCATGTGTTCCTTCACGATGGGGAACACAGCTGCCATCCGGTCCCGCATCGCCCCCACGTGTTCAATCATGGTACGATGGGGACAGGGTTGCTCCTCCCACGTCTCCTTGGCGATGTCCAGAAGGCCCCTGGGTTTGTGAGAATACAACAGGTCAAAGGGTGAGAAGCCAGTGGAAGCCTGAGGCACCTCTCTTACCGCAAACAGAAGGTAGGGTAACAGCTGGTCCCAGTTTCTTCCGTCTTTGTCAATGGCCTTCCTCAGCATGGCTTTGAGGGTCTTGTTGAACCTCTCCACTAGCCCATCTGTCTGGGGGTGGTAGACCGAGGTTCTCACCTGTTTCACGTGTAACAGCGCACACAACTCCTTGGTGACCCTCGACATAAAGGGGGTCCCCTGGTCGGTAAGAATCTCCTTTGGAATCCCCACGCGGCTGCTGAAGAGGAACAGTTCTTTTGCTATTTGTTTAGCATTGGCCTTTCTTAAAGGGACGGCTTCCGGATAACGGGTGGCGTAGTCCACTATGACCAAGATGTACTGGTGCCCCCGGACACTTTTGGGCAGGGGACCCACAATATCCATGCCTACTCGTTCAAAGGGGGTTTCTATAATAGGCAAAGGGATAAGGGGTTTCGGAGCGGTGACCTGACAATCTGGGCAGCTGCGGCAGTAGTTCTCTATCTCCTTGTGGACTCCGGGCCAAAAAAACCTCTGTAACACCCTCTCTTTAGTCTTCTCTACGCCCAAGTGCGCTCCCAGCAAGTGAGTGTGGGCCAACTGCAGAACTGTGGAGCGGTGAGGCCGGGGCACAAGTAGTTGCTCAACGATTTGGTCCTTACTTCTTGTTACCTGATACAAGAGGCCATTTTTCACTGAAAAATGAGGGTAGGAAGGGGTCAACCGGGTTCCCACCAACGTTCCCTCTAGGACCTGGACGTTTCTTAAGGCATTACCCAGAGTCAGGTCCTGCAACTGTGCGGTTCCATACTGACCTTTTAAGGGGCAGTGTTTCTCGAGGGCTATCAGTGTCCTCCTCACTTGGCCCACGTTGGGGCTCAGCGTCATCAGACTCAGCTCCACTAGAAGCTTCTGCCAAGGCTTGGACTGATACTAGAGGGGACAAGCATGGTTTGGCAACGTTAACCCAGGTTTTACTCAATTGTGGATGGTTCGACTTACGTTTGCGGGGCTCCCGACTAAGCTTTTTTAGGGCTTCCCTCCACAGCATCCGGAAAGCTGGGAAGTCACGCCCGATCAGGACTGGGACCGGGAGGTCCCGGATTACTCCCACCTCGACATTAAACGTGCCCTTAGTTGTGGTCAGTTTCACTACGGTGGTTGGATACTCTCGGGTATCTCCGTGGACACAAACCACCGGGACGGGATCGCCTTGAGCCGGGGACGTTGCCTCCAAAACTGCCTCCTGGACGAGGGTCCGAGCACTTCCTGAATCGAGCAAGGCTTCTAGGTCCCGTCGATTCACCTTTACGGGGTACGTTGGTCGCCGGTCCCTACTTTCGCCCAGGAGGGCAGCAAAGTGGACATGGGGGCCGCTGGCGGATTCCGCTGTGGGCATGGGCTCATCTAGCCTTTCACACTGCCAGGAGATGTGGCAGAATTTGCCACAGCGATAGCACTGGCGGGGCTCTGGGTTCCGGAACGCTCGTGGCTGTCCAGGTGAACTACCGCCTCTGCTGGGTGGGTCCGAGTGAGGGTTGGCCAGGGCCGGACCTCTTTGGCGACGCACACTTGGCCGGGCCGGGACAGAAGCCACCGGCGCTTCACAGGGTGATTGGAGCATGTCCGAGGCCGCCTGGAACTGTTCTACGGCTTCTACCCACCCTGTGGCCGTTGTTATTATTTTTTTTGCCTCGTACGGTAGACCCCGTAGATACTTGTCCATAACCAGGGTTTCTATCATGTCTGCCGGGCTGTGTTTGTCCAGTTCCAACCACCTTTTCGCCACTCGTATCAACTTGTGCATTTGGGACCGGGGCGTCTCTCCGCTTAGGAAAGTCCAGTTATGAAACCGTTGGGCCATGCTAAATTTGGTGAGCCCCTGGCGACTCAAAATCTCCCCCTTTAACTGGTCGTAGTCGTGGGCAATATCAGCCTCTACATCTCGAAACGCTTTAAGGGCCTCACCGGATAGGAAAGGCGCCAGAAGTCCAACCCACTGTCTCTTTGGCCACCCTTCTCGAGTCGCCGTAGCTTCAAAGGCATGAAGGTAAGCTTCCACATCGTCGGTCACGCCAAGTTTAGGGATGTAATCAGCTGCCCTGGGCTTCGACTCTGGCCTCTGCCGGAGCTCCTGCTCCTTCAGTTCATTAGCCCTGATTTGCTGTGCCAACAGGGCACCGCTGATTTCCTGCTGCGCCCTCTGGCTCTCCAACAGCATCTGCATCAGTGGCTCCATTTTGGATTGGTGGCCTGGGGTTTGAAGTTCTGAAAAAAGTTGGGACAAGTCGTCAATATCTCCTCTCTCAATCATCCGCACTTTGGCCCCAGTGCCCGCATTCTCCACCACCTGTAGTGTCACGGGCTGTCGCTAGGACAGGCTAGCCTGGGGCGGTGCAAAGAGAGAGATGAACACAGGCACGTCCGAGGGTATTTAACAAAAAGTCCAGGTTTATTTCCCATCCCACCAGCAAGGTAACATCCAAAAACAACAAAGTATTAAAAAAAAGGTCCAGTTAGATAACACAAAACGTCCCGGATGAGAAAGTGGTTAATTAACCAAACAAAAACTCAATCCTGGTGAATCCAGGCTACGAGGTCCTCTCCCTTGTTGTCCTCTTCCAGGTGCTCGTGGGTTCACCTTCCGCTTGTCTTCTCTCTCCTTCCCAGGTGCTCTCCCTTAAGTCTCCCAGCCCTGCCTCAATCAGGTGCCTTAAGCAGCTGCAGCTGGGTGAGCGGTGAGGCAGGCTGGGAGATGTAGTTTTTGCACTGGTGGCCACTCTGTAGCGCCCCTCCACTACCTGTCCCCTTGTGATGCCACAACATGTACACATACAAATATATAGATATAAACGTCTGTCTGTTTTTTACTTTCAGAGTCGAGCCAGACAAGAAGATCCTGAACAAGCTCGTCTGAAGCAGAAAGCTAAAGAGGTAAACAAAGAACAGCTGCAATGATGTGTTTATTCAGCCTGCAGCCCCGCCCTCTTTCTATCAACATCCAATAAGGTATTCAGTCTGCAGCCCCGCCCTCTTTCTATCAACATCCAATCAGGTATTCAGTCTGCAGCCCCGCCCTCTTTCTATCCAACATCCAATAACGTATTCAGTCTGTAGCGCCGCCCTCTTTCCATCAACATCCAATCAGGTATTCAGTCTGCAGCCCCGCCCTTTTTCTATCCAACATCCAATAACGTATTCAGTCTGTAGCCCCGCCCTCTTTCTATCCAACATTCAATAAGGTATTCAGTCTGCAGCCCCGCCCTCTTTCTATCAACATCCAATCAGGTATTCAGTCTGCAGCCCCGCCCTCTTTCTATCCAACATCCAATAACGTATTCAGTCTGCAGCCCCGCCCTCTTTCTATCCAACATCCAATAACGTATTCAGTCTGCAGCCCCGCCCTCTTTCTATCCAACATCCAATAAAGTATTCAGTCTGCAGCCCCGCCCTCTTTCTATCAACATCCAATCAGGTATTCAGTCTGCAGCCCCGCCCTCTTTCTATCCAACATCCAGTAACGTATTCAGTCTGTAGCCCCGCCCTCTTTCTATCCAACATTCAATAAGGTATTCAGTCTGTAGCCCCGCCCTCTTTCTATCCAACATTCAATCAGGTATTCAGTCTGCAGCCCCGCCCTCTTTCTATCCAACATTCCATAAAGTATTCAGTCTGCAGCCCCGCCCTCTTTCTATCCAACATTCAATCAGTTCCTCGCCCTCTTGGTACTGTTACTACCAAAGCATTGTGGGAAGTGTAGTTCCTCTGAAGACGTGTTCCATGAGTACCTCCAGTAGACGTGACGTCCTCCTCGTCCACAGATGCAGCAGCAGGAGTTGGCTCAGATGAGACAACGAGACGCCAACCTCACAGCGCTCGCCGCCATTGGGCCACGCAGGAAACGCCGGCAGGACTCACCGGGAGGGTCGACGTCTGGACCCGAGGTAAAAGGTCTCTAGAGGTCTCTAGAGGTGGGACAGGAAGGACTTGGACATTGAGGACGTTGGGGTTCCTGATTACAGGCTTGTGTAACAAATCTGTGATGGAGCTCCTCTGGTTTATGGGCTCCAAGCCATTCATCCATTATTATTCATCCATTATCATTCATCCATTATTATTCATCCATTATCATTCATCCATTATTATTCATCCATTATCATTCATCCATTATTATTCATTCATCGTCATTCATCCATTATTATTCATCCATTATCATTCATCCATTATTATTCATTCATCATCATTCATCCATTATTATTCATCCATTATCATTCATCCATTATTATTCATCCATTATCATTCATCCATTATTATTCATCCATTATTATTCATCCATTATCATTCATCCATTATTATTCATTCATCATCATTCATCCATTATTATTCATCCATTATCATTCATCCATTATTATTCATTCATCATTATTCATCCATTATCATTCATCCATTATTATTCATCCATTATCATTCATCCATTATTATTCATCCATTATCATTCATCCATTATTATTCATCCATTATCATTCATCCATTATTATTCATTCATCATCATTCATCCATTATTATTCATCCATTATCATTCATCCATTATTATTCATCCATTATCATTCATCCATTATTATTCATTCATCATCATTCATCCATTATTATTCATCCATTATCATTCATCCATTATTATTCATCCATTATTATTCATCCATTATCATTCATCCATTATTATTCATCCATTATCATTCATCCATTATTATTAATCCATTATCATTCATTGTCATTCATTCATTAGTATTAATCCATTATTATTCAATATTATCATTCACCCATTATCATTCATTATTATTCATTCATTATCATTCATCCATTATTATTCATCCATTATCATTCATCCATTATTATTCATCCATTATTATTCATCCATTATCATTCATTGTCATTCATCCATTATCATTCATCCATTATCATTCATCCATTATTATTCATCCATTATTATTAATCCATTATCATTCATTGTCATTCATCCATTATCATTCATTCATTATCATTCATTCATTATCATTCATCCATTATCATTCATCCATTATTATTAATCCATTATCATTCATTGTCATTCATCCATTATCATTCATCCATTATCATTCATTCATTATCATTCATTCATTATCATTCATCCATTATCATTCATTCATTATCATTCATCCATTATCATTCATCCATTATTATTCATTCATTATCATTCATCCATTATCATTCATCCATTATCATTCATTCATTATCATTCATTCATTATCATTCATCCATTATCATTCATTCATTATCATTCATCCATTATCATTCATCCATTATCATTCATTCATTATCATTCATCCATTATCATTCATCCATTATCATTCATTCATTATCATTCATTCATTATCATTCATCCATTATCATTCATTCATTATCATTCATTCATTATCATTCATTCATTATCATTCATTATCATGGTTAGGTCTCTTTCCACATCCTGCCTATGACATAATAAATATGACGTAATAAAATGATACGACCGGCATAAAGTGCATAAAAATACAACTCACCATGACGCCGAATTAGTGGCCTGAGCTGGGAGACCACGACACCCTAAGTGTGTTTGTTATGGTCTTATGTTGTTGTTCCGGCCTCAGTTCTTCTCCCTTTGAGCCCTTCTCTGTGACCGTCTCGTGACCTTCTCATGACCTTCTCTGTGACCTTCTCATGACCTTCTCTGTGACCTTCTCATGAACTTCTCTGTGAGCGTCTCGTGACCTTCTCATGACCTTCTCTGTGACCTTCTCTGTGACCGTCTCGTGACCTTCTCGTGACCTTCTCGTGACCGTCTCGTGACCTTCTCTGTGAGCGTCTCGTGACCTTCTCTGTGACCGTCTCGTGACCTTCTCGTGACCGTCTCGTGACCTTCTCGTGACCTTCTCGTGACCTTCTCTGTGACCTTCTCTGTGAGCGTCTCGTGACCTTCTCTGTGACCTTCTCGTGAGCTTCTCTGTGACCGTCTTGTGACCTTCTCTGTGACCTTCTCGTGAGCTTCTCTGTGACCGTCTCGTGACCTTCTCTGTGAGCGTCTCATGACCTTCTCTGTGACCTTCTCGTGACCTTCTCTGTGAGCGTCTCGTGACCTTCTCTGTGACCGTCTCGTGACCTTCTCTGTGAGCGTCTCATGACCTTCTCTGTGACCTTCTCGTGACCTTCTCTGTGAGCGTCTCGTGACCTTCTCTGTGACCGTCTCGTGACCTTCTCTGTGAGCGTCTCATGACCTTCTCGTGACCTTCTCTGTGAGCGTCTCATGACCTTCTCTGTGAGCGTCTCATGACCTTCTCGTGACCTTCTCTGTGAGCGTCTCGTGACCTTCTCTGTGACCGTCTCGTGACCTTCTCTGTGAGCGTCTCATGACCTTCTCGTGACCTTCTCTGTGACCTTCTCTGTGAGCGTCTCATGACCTTCTTTGACCTTCTCTGTGAGCGTCTCGTGACCTTCTCTGTGAGCGTCTCGTGACCTTCTCTGTGACCTTCTCTGTGAGCGTCTCGTGACCTTCTCTGTGACCTTTTCGTGACCGTCTCGTGACCTTCTCGTGACCTTCTCTGTGACCTTCTCTGTGAGCGTCTCGTGACCTTCTCTGTGACCTTTTCGTGACCGTCTCATGACCTTCTCGTGACCTTCTCTGTGACCTTCTCTGTGAGCGTCTCGTGACCTTCTCTGTGACCTTCTCTGTGAGCGTCTCGTGACCTTCTCTGTGAGCGTCTCGTGACCTTCTCTGTGAGCGTCTCATGACCTTCTCGTGACCTTCTCTGTGAGCGTCTCGTGACCTTCTCTGTGACCTTCTCGTGACCTTCTCTGTGACCTTCTCTGTGAGCGTCTCGTGACCTTCTCTGTGAGCGTCTCGTGACCTTCTCTGTGAGCGTCTCATGACCTTCTCTGTGAGCGTCTCATGACCTTCTCGTGACCTTCTCTGTGACCTTCTCTGTGACCTTCTCGTGACCTTCTCTGTGAGCGTCTCATGACCTTCTCTGTGAGCGTCTCATGACCTTCTCGTGACCTTCTCTGTGACCTTCTCGTGACCTTCTCTGTGAGCGTCTCATGACCTTCTCGTGACCTTCTCTGTGACCTTCTCGTGACCTTCTCATGAACTTCTCTGTGAGCGTCTCGTGACCTTCTCATGACCTTCTCTGTGACCTTCTCTGTGAGCTTCTCTGTGACCTTCTCATGAACTTCTCTGTGAGCGTCTCATGACGTTCTCTGTGACCGTCTCGTGACCTTCTCATGACCTTCTCTGTGACCTTCTCATGAACTTCTCTGTGAGCGTCTCGTGACCTTCTCATGACCTTCTCTGTGACCTTCTCTGTGACCTTCTCATGACCTTCTCTGTGACCTTCTCTGTGACCGTCTCGTGACCTTCTCTGTGACCGTCTCGTGACCTTCTCGTGACCGTCTCGTGACCTTCTCTGTGAGCGTCTCGTGACCTTCTCTGTGACCTTCTCGTGACCGTCTCGTGACCTTCTCGTGACCTTCTCTGTGACCTTCTCTGTGAGCGTCTCGTGACCTTCTCTGTGACCTTCTCGTGACCGTCTCTGTGACCTTCTCGTGAGCTTCTCTGTGACCTTCTCGTGACCTTCTCTGTGACCTTCTCGTGAGCTTCTCTGTGACCGTCTCGTGACCTTCTCTGTGACCTTCTCATGAACTTCTCTGTGAGCGTCTCGTGACCTTCTCATGACCTTCTCTGTGACCTTCTCTGTGACCGTCTCATGACCTTCTCGTGACCTTCTCTGTGACCTTCTCGTGACCTTCTCTGTGAGCGTCTCATGACCTTCTTGTGACCGTCTCATGACCTTCTCTGTGAGCGTCTCGTGACCTTCTCTGTGACCTTCTCTGTGACCTTCTCTTGTCAGATCGTTTTACATTTTAACAACTTGAGCCATCCATTGTTTTGATGTAAAATGTCATTTTGTTTCCGCTCATATGAAAAAGATTTCTGCTTGTGAACTGTCAATCAACCAACGGTTTCATGTTCAGCAGATGGTTTCAAGGGGCTGTGGATGTGATCCTGGTCCCCTCTAGTCCAGTACCTAACGCTCCTCCGTCCCCCCTCAGGTGGCCTCGGGCTCGGGTTCCGGCTCCTCCCCTGTCTCCTCCTCACGCCAGCAGCTCCGTCAGCGGATCACACGAGTCAACCTCAGGGACTTCATCTTCTGCCTGGAGCAGGACCGCTCCACGGCTCGCTCTATGATGCTCTACAAGGCCCTGCTGAAATGATGGGAGTCCCCCCTGGAGGAGCCCTGGGCCCCCAGGAGGAGCACTGGGGCCCCAGGACCTCACTTCAACCTCATGTCCTCCAAGGTGTCTCATGTCACAAGTCAGTCCCAGGTGGTCTTGGTCTCCAGTCACACCAGAGGAGCTCAGCTCAGTGTCTTTAAGCAGCATTCATCTGAAATGATGACGTGACTCAATAGAAACACAAACCTGTTTGATGGAACGCTCATTTTCTATTTTAGTCTCCAGTCCGATGTTTGTGATTCCGGTTTCAACATTGTGACCTGAACGCAGCGTCAGCGTGACGTCCTCGGAGCTACACCGGACCGGACTTCAACCCTGTTAGACCAGCTGGACCACATTCCCCACGTTCCTTAAACCTGGCGCCTACGTTACCCACAATGCACTGACAGTAGATTGCAGAGGTCTGGTCAGCTCACTTCATCGTGTCGTCTTCACCGGAGGACGTTTCTGAGACGCTAAAGATTTATACTCCAACATCTCTGATATGAATATGTGAAGTGAGCCTGACGGCCCGACTCCGGGGGTCTGACTCCCTCAGGACCTCCGGCTCAGTTCACGATCCATCGGTCTCACACAGTTCATCGCTTCAGAAGTGTGTGTGTGTGTGTGTGTGTGTGTGTGTGTGTGTGTGTGTGTGTGTGTGTGTGTGTGTGTGTGTGTGTGTGTGTGTGTGTGTGTGTGTGTGTGTGTGTGTGTGTGTGTGTGTGTGTGTGTGTGTGTGTGTGTGTGTGTGTGTGTGTGTGTGTGTGTGTGTGTGTGTGTGTGTGTGTGTACAGTTCAACATTTAGATAAATCCTCAGCTTGGTTCCACTCATGTCTGTCCAGCAGCTTAGTGTAGCTTAGCATAAAGACTGTAAATGGAGGGGAACAGCTAGCCTGGCTCTGACCCATTCCCTCGGTGGTCAGCTTATCAAACCTCCTCTAAAAGATGCGTTGCAGCTGCTGGTGGGTGGATCCAACTTGATGCTAAGCTAATAAGCCTTAAATGTTGAACTGTCCCTTTAAGACTTTAAAGTAAATCTTCACAGGGAGCTGGTTCTCCCACCGACAGTGAAAACTGACTCAGGCTACACGTTCATGAAGCTAACTATGACACTTCAGATCAAACATTCCTGCAGTATCCTCCTCTTCATCCTCCTCCTCTTCATCATCCCGCCTGACATGTGATTTTACTTTTAGTTCAACATTAGAATTGAAATCTCGACCTTGTACTGTTGAACATATTCGTGTCTCGGTAGTTTAAAATGCAGTTTTTAAGGACTTTTTGGAAAGTGTACATTTCTGGTTTTTAACCCGCTAACTTTCATCTGTAACGACACCATTTTTGCGACTATTTATATTTCCTACATTCTCTATTCAATCCTGACGCATTTCAGGCAATGCAATTTTACAGTTGTTTGTACCTTTGGAAAAAAAATGAAATAAAGAAAATGACAAAGAAGCTACTTGGATTTGTGTTTAAGAATTTGATCGTTTTATTAATTCATCTGTACAAATAAAAAATTGTAAAAACAAGCTAACAAATACATTAAATATACATTTTCCAAAGGGCAGTTTTTAAAAAAGAATTCCATGATCTGTACACACTTTCCATTCATTTGTAGACACAGAACAATATTCAGCGAGCTGAGATTCTGGCCGTTCGGGACTTATGTTTTCATTCCAAGAGGTCTGTAGAGTTTTGGATCCAGATGTGAGTAAACTCAGTCCAGAGGCTCCTGTTTGATCCAGATCGGCGTGATGGACGGGCAGGAGATCTCGACACAAGATGTACTCGCTGAACTGGGACGAGTCCATCCCCCCTCCACAGGAGGCCTTCATGCTGAAGCCCTTCTGAAGCAGACGCTCCAGGACCTGCAGACACAGCAGCTGTTTGTGGACGGGTGTAATACGGGTGTAGTATGGGTGTAATACGGGTGTAGTATGGGTGTATTACGGGTGTAGTATGGGTAGTACGGGTGTAGTATGGGTGTAATACGGGTGTAGTACGGGTGTAATATGGGTAGTACAGGTGTAATACAGGTGTAGTATGGGTAGTACGGGTGTAATACAGGTGTAGTATGGGTAGTACGGGTGTGGTATGGGTGTATTACGGGTGTAGTATGGGTATAATTCGGGTGTAGTATGGGTGTAGTATGGGTGTAATACGGGTGTAGTATGGGTAGTACGGGTGTAGTATGGGTAGTACGGGTGTAATACGGGTGTAGTATGGGTGTAATACGGGTGTAGTATGGGTGTAATACGGGTGTAGTACAGGTGTAATACGGGTGTAGTATGGGTGTATTACGGGTGTAGTATGGGTGTGGTATGGGTGTATGGGTAGTACGGGTGTAATACAGGTGTAGTATGGGTGTAGTATGGGTGTAATACGGGTGTAGTATGGGTGTAGTATGGGTGTATTACGGGTGTAGTATGGGTGTGGTATGGGTGTATGGGTAGTACGGGTGTAATACGGGTGTAGTATGGGTAGTACGGGTGTAATACGGGTGTAGTACGGGTAGTATGGGTGTCACGGGTGTAGTACGGGTGTAATACGGGTGTGGTATGGGTGTAGTATGGGTGTAATACGGGTGTAGTATGGGTGTGGTATGGGTGTAGTATGGGTGTATTACGGGTGTAGTATGGGTGTAATACGGGTGTGGTATGGGTGTAGTATGGGTGTAATACGGGTGTAGTATGGGTGTATTACGGGTGTAGTATGGGTGTAATACGGGTGTATTACGGGTGTAGTATGGGTGTAATACGGGTGTAGTATGGGTGTATTACGGGTGTAGTATGGGTGTAATACGGGTGTGGTATGGGTGTAATACGGGTGTAGTATGGGTGTAATACGGGTGTGGTATGGGTGTAGTATGGGTGTAATACGGGTGTAGTATGGGTGTATTACGGGTGTAGTATGGGTGTAATACGGGTGTAGTATGGGTGTATTACGGGTGTAGTATGGGTGTAATACAGGTGTGGTATGGGTGTAGTATGGGTGTAATACGGGTGTAGTATGGGTGTATTACGGGTGTAGTATGGGTGTAATACGGGTGTAGTATGGGTGTAATACGGGTGTAGTATGGGTGTAATACGGGTGTAGTATGGGTGTAGTATGGGTGTAATACGGGTGTAGTATGGGTGTATTACGGGTGTAGTATGGGTGTAATACGGGTGTAGTATGGGTGTAATACGGGTGTAGTATGGGTGTAGTATGGGTGTAATACGGGTGTAGTATGGGTGTATTACGGGTGTAGTATGGGTGTAATACGGGTGTAGTATGGGTTGTACGCGTGTAATACGAGAAGTACGGGTGTACTCATGACCAGGAGCAGGAGCAACTGTTGGTGCGGCAGGTCCAGCTGTTTCCGGACAGTTTGACTCGTTGACAGGTAGTTTGTGGAGCACACAGTGCACTTGAGTGACAGGTAATAACTGTCAATGTCCAGGACCTCTAGTGGACACCAGAACCTGTCAGCTGCTCCCTCCCCCCCCTTCCACAGGCGGTAGGGCATCCGCACCATCAGCCGATGGGTGTTGGTGTCTGATGGTAGGGCTGGGACAGGGGGCTCGTACCGGAGGGAAAGAGGGTGTTTGAAATCCACCTCTGGTCCTGCACAGGGAGGGTCTTTCTCATTTCACTCTGAGGAATGAAGCTGCAGCCCCAGCAGCTGAACTCCTCCAGGCTCACCCTGTTTGGAAGACAACAACAAATAATAATTGGGTAATTAGGTCTATGTATAAATAAAGGCAACACATGACTTATAATAAAGCAAGACCAATAGAGTACTCACAGCATCTTCTACAATGCCCATCTTCTACAATGGACCCAGTACCCTCCTCCCGGGTCCTGGACTCAGTGCCCTCCTCCCAGGTCCTGGACTCAATGCCCTCCTCCCGGGTTCTCGATTCAGTCCCCTCCTCCCGGGTTCTGGACCCAGTGCCCTCCTCCCAGGTCCTGGACTTAGTGCAGGTCTTTGAAGGGTTTTGGGTAGTTAAACATCAGGTAATCCATGTAGTAGAAGTCAAAGGCCTTTTGTCTCTCAGTGGAGTTCAGCTGTGAGAAGTATCTCTGGGTGATTTGAGTCTCTGTGGTTGTTTTGAGTCTCTGTGGTTGCTTTGAGTCTCTCTTTAAGCTTGTATCAATTACCAATAATACATTACATTACATTACATTACATTACATGTCATTTAGCTGACGCTTTTATCCAAAGCGACTTACAATAAGTGCATTAAACCATGAGTCCAAACTCAGAACAACAAGAATCAAGCAAGTACAATTTCTTCAATAACGTTAAACTACAAAGTGCCATCAGTAAGAGACATTTAAGTGCTACTAAAGTGTTAAACTACAAAGTGCTATCAGTAAGAGACATTTAAGTGCTACTAAAGTGTTAAACTACAAAGTGCCATCAGTAAGAGACATTTAAGTGCTACTAAAGTGCTAAACTACAAAGTGCTATCGGTAAGGGACATTTAAGTGCTACCAAAGTGCTACTACGGCTCTACCTTCCCTATTCAAGGTATAGTCGAGAAAGATGTGTTTTTAGTCTGTAGAGACTTCCTGTCCTGATGTCAATGGGGAGCTCGTTCCACCAATGAGGAGCCAGCACAGCAAACAGTCGTGACTTTGTTGAGTGTTTAGCTCGAAGTGAAGGAGCTACAAGCTGATTGGTGGAGGTTAGACCATGTCCTGGATGTGAGGTTAGACCATGTCCTGGGTGTGAGGTTAGACCATGTCCTGAATGTGAGGTTAGACCATGTCCTGGGTGTGAGGTTAGACCATGTCCTGAATGTGAGGTTAGACCATGTCCTGGGTGTGAGGTTAGACCATGTCCTGGATGTGAGGTTAGACCATGTCCTGGATGTGAGGTTAGACCATGTCCTGATGTGAGGTTAGACCATGTCCTGGATGTGAGGTTAGACCATGTCCTGGTGTGAGGTTAGACCATGTCCTGGTGTGAGGTTAGACCATGTCCTGGGTGTGAGGTTAGACCATGTCCTGGGTGTGAGGTTAGACCATGTCCTGGGTGTGAGGTTAGACCATGTCCTGGGTGTGAGGTTAGACCATGTCCTGGATGTGAGGTTAGACCATGTCCTGGGTGTGAGGTTAGACCATGTCCTGGATGTGAGGTTAGACCATGTCCTGGGTGTGAGGTTAGACCATGTCCTGGGTGTGAGGTTAGACCATGTCCTGGATGTGAGGTTAGACCATGTCCTGGATGTGAGGTTAGACCATGTCCTGGATGTAGACCGGACCCGATCTGTTCGCAGCACGGTACCCAAGTACCAATGTTTTGAAGCGGATGCTGCAGCCACCGGTAACCAGTGAAGGTCGCGGAGGAGTGGAGGATTGTGGGTAAATTTAGGAGGTTGAAGACCAGTCGAGCAGCTGCATTCTGGATGAGCTGTAGAGGTCGAATGGCATTAGCAGGTAGACCTGAAGGAGGAGTTACAGTAGTCTAACATTGCGATGACCAGAACCTGGACCAGAACCTGGACCAGAAACTGGACCAGAACCTGGACCAGAACCTGGACCAGAACCTGTGCCGCCTTCTGAGTGAGAAGAGGTCGTATTCTCCTGATGTTGTACAGCATGTACCTACAGGAGCGTGTTATTGTGGTAATGTTGGCAGTCAGGGAGAGTTGACTGACAGGTGTCACACCGAGGTTCCTGGCAGTCAGAGTCGGAGCCAACACTGAGTTGTTGAAGGTAATAGTCAGGTCGTGGGTGGGAGAGACTTTTCCTGGAAGGAGGAGAAGTTCAGTCTTGTCCGGGTTCATTTTCAGGTGGTGAGCGGACATCCACTGAGAGATGTCAGTCAGACATCCACTGAGAGATGTCAGTCAGACATCCACTGAGAGATGTCAGTCAGACATCCACTGAGAGATGTCGGTCAGACATCCACTGAGAGATGTCAGTCAGACATCCACTGAGAGATGTCAGTCAGACATCCACTGAGAGATGTCGGTCAGACATCCACTGAGAGATGTCAGTCAGACATCCACTGAGAGATGTCAGTCAGACATCCACTGAGAGATGTCAGTCAGACATCCACTGAGAGATGTCAGACAGACATCCACTGAGAGATGTCGGTCAGACATCCACTGAGAGATGTCGGTCAGACAGGCAGAGATTCGTGCTGCTACCTGTGTTTCAGATTGGGGAAACGAGAGGATCAGTTGGGTGTCGTCAGCATAGCTGTGGTAGGTGAAGCCATGCGAGAGAATGACAGAGAGAGAGAGTTGGTGTACAGAGAGAAGAGAAGAGGACCGAGGACTGAGCCCTGAGGGACCCCAGTAGTCAGAGGACAAGGCTCAGACACAGATCCTCTCCAGGTTACCCGGTAAGAGCGGTCGGTGAGGTAGGTAATAGTAATAACAATAATAATAAATGGTAAATGGCAAATGAAAACGCTACTTGTCATCATTCACACACTGTGTATAATACAATTAATAACAATGTATGATGTGTGCTCTGCTAAGATAAATGTAGTTTGTATATTTATAATAGAGGACTACTGACTTCCTGTCATTGGTTCCTCCTGAGTCTCCATCTGCGAGGGGTTCGTTAACCCTGGTTTTAATCCTGCAGGATAAGAGGACGTGCATATGAAAGCACCATTAATATAATCTGTTGATCAGCCTCCTCCTCCAGCACAATAAGGGGCCTGACGTCTCTAATCTTATGGGAAGGACTGAGAACTATAGAATATTATATGATATCATATTTTCATGTGCTTAGGTAAATAAGTTGTATATGACATCACCGCTGGTTGTCCAGGTGGTGCCCAGCAAACAATGTGGACTACGTAGATAACTGGAAGACTTTCTGGGGAAAGCCTGATCTGATGAGTCCAGACGGCATTCACTTAACCCCTATCTATATATATATATATATATATATATATATATATATATATATATATATATATATATATATATATATATATATATATATATATATATATATATATATATATATATATATATATATATATATATATATATATATATATATATATATATATATAGATATATATATATATATCTATATCTATATACATATGTGTATATATATATATATATCTATATACATATGTGTATATATATATATATATATACGTGTATATATATACATATGTATACATATATATATACATATATATATATATAGGTATATAGATATCTATCTATCTATCTATCTATATATATATATATAGTATATATATATATATGTATATATATACACATATATATATATATACACATATGTATATATATATACACATATGTATATATACGTATGTGTATATATATATATATATACATATGTGTATATATATATATATATGTGTATATATATACATATATATATATATGTGTATATATATACATATATATATATATATATCTATCTATCTATCTATCTATCTATCTATCTATCTATATATAGTATATATATATAGTATATATATATACTATATATATATGTATATATATATATATAGATATCTATATATATATAGCATAGATATCTATATATATATATATATATATATATATGTCCAAATTCGTATATCCATATATTCCCAGAGACAGTGTCCGTCGGCCCTCTGTCTCCCTCTGGTGGTTCAGTGTGATTCTGCTGTGACTGGACACAATGAGATGGAGTTCATGAAGACGTCTGGTGTCCTCGGGGGTAACAGATAGTGTCTTCCTCTGCCGTGGCACTTATTGATCCCAGTCAACGACTAATTCAATGCGTTTTCTTCTTCTGTGGTGGTCGGCTGCAGGCACAATAAGGACATTATTGCAGACTGGTCTCTGCCTCATGTCTCACTGCTGTGTAACGAAATACTGCTGACAATTGACTATTGATTTAAAGAGACACAGCACTGTGCACAGATCCTGATCCTTCAATGGACCACGTTCATCTGGGGTTTGTTTGTCTCTCGTCTGTGTCTGCACATTGTCTCATGTCTGTGTCCTCAGAGATGCTTTTATTCTGAAGTCTGCACATTGTCTCATGTCTGTGTCCTCAGAGATGCTTTTATTCTGAAGTCTGCACATTGTCTCATGTCTGTGTCCTCAGAGATGCTTTTATTCTGAAGTCTGCACATTGTCTCATGTCTGTCCTCAGATAGGCTTTTATTCTGAAGTCTGCACATTGTCTCATGTCTGTGTCCTCAGAGATGCTTTTATTCTGAAGTCTGCACATTGTCTCATGTCTGTCCTCAGATAGGCTTTTATTCTGAAGTCTGCACATTGTCTCATGTCTGTGTCCTCAGATGCTTTTATTCTGAAGTCTGCACATTGTCCCATGTCTTTGTCCTCAGACATGCTTTTATTCTGAAGGCCTCCTCTTGCTATCTGTCCCTAACGTCCGTCTGGAAATGGGAAAAGGGTCTTTTAGGTTTGAATGTGGTCTACGGGAGGTGGTCTCTGTAGGTGGTTTTAAAGAGTTGGAGGAAGGTTCATCTGGTTGTAGATGTTCCTCTGACTGTGTGAACTGGGATGTGATGACTTGAGTCTTAGTTTTGGTTTATCTAAAGTTTTTATTGTCTGTCACTGTTTTATGTTTTATGTCTGAAACTTCGTTAAATGTGCGTTTGCTGTCTTGGCCGGGACACTCTGGAAAAGAGATTTTTAATCTCAATGAGGCTTTTCCTGGTTAAATACATTTTAAATAAAAATATAATTAAACATTCTGAAGTCTGCACACATGTTTGGTGAAGAAAGGTGTTCTACGGCCTGCTGACAGGTCAGGACCAGGTCAGGATCAGGATCAGGACCAGGTCAGGATCAGGATCAGGACCAGGTCAGGATCAGGATCAGGACCAGGTCAGGATCAGGATCATGGTCAGGACCAGGTCAGGATCAGGATCAGGATCAGGATCAGGACCAGGTCAGGACCAGGTCAGGATCAGGATCATGGTCAGGGCCTGAGATAGAGGACCGGGGCTCTCAGGGTCAGGTGGGTCAGGGTTTAGATTGGCTTCTAAGAGGTTCTCTATAACTCCATTGTTACCGAAAAGAAAGGATTCACAATACAACATATATGTGTATCGCAAATTGTATTTAAGCCGACACGTTTGTGTACATTAATACAGGTGATGATTTGAACCAATCAGAGCTCAGAGACATGAACACAGGTGATGTTTAAACCAATCAGAGCTCAGAGACATGAACACAGGTGATGTTTAAACCAATCAGAGCTCAGAGACATGAACACAGGTGATGTTTAAACCAATCAGAGCTCAGAGACATGAACACAGGTGATGTTTAAACCAATCAGAGCTCAGAGACATGAACACAGGTGATGTTTAAACCAATCAGAGCTCAGAGACATGAACACAGGTGATGTTTAAACCAATCAGAGCTCAGAGACATGAACACAGGCGGTGTTTACAATCAGAGCTCAGCCTCAGGTGTTAGATGCCCATGTAGGTGTTCATCTTCCCCAGCGCGTCACACACCGTGGTGAGGTCGCTGCGGAGGTCCTGCACCACGTTCTCGATGCCGCGGGTGTCTTTGAGCAGGTCGATGCTCTGAGTGTACGGGTTGTAGTACACAGAGAATGGCCTCTTTATCGATTTCGCAAACTCCCTGTGAAAAAATAGACACTTTAAACAGGTCATGTGACACATCATGTGACAGGTTTTCAATTAGAAAGCATTTGATTAGTTAACCCATAGTCTCCTATGACACTGTCTTCCTCATGCATCATCGAAGCTCAGACGTTAGCTACGCTAGTTAGCCTGCCCCCAACCGTAACTGGTGCGGACCAACGTAGCTTCTGCTAGCTGTTCCCCGGCAGCCCCCGAGCAGCCGGATGGCTGGGTGACTGTTCGAAGGGGTTTTAAGTCCAAACAGAAGCTCACTGAGCACCACCAACCTCTTCACGTTTCGAACCAGTTTTCCCCACTCAGCGACACACCCGCTGACAAACCCACTCTGGTTATAGGTAGCTCCATAGTCAGAAACAAGAAGATAGGGAAGCCAGGGACCAAAGTCATATGCATATATATAAAAATATATGCATATATATATATATATATATATGCATATATATATATATATATGCATATATATATATATATATGCATATATATATATATATGCATATATATATATATATATGCATATATATATATATATATATGCATATATATATATATATGCATATATATATATATATATATGCATATATATATATATATATGCATATATATATATATATGCATATATATATATATATGCATATATATATATATATGCATATATATATATATATATATATATATATATATATATATATATATATATATATATATATATATGCATATATATATACACAGTTACCCACCCTTAACCTTAACTCTATAGAGACTGTGTCTGTCCCACGGCCACTTAAATTAATTAAATCAAAAGTAACCAGAAGAGGAGTCATACAAAATAACCTCATACAGGTTAACATCACTACTGCAACAGTGCAACAAAACAGGATAATTAAATGTGGACTCCTAAATATTAGATCTCTGTCATCTAAAGCTGTATTAGTAAATGATTTAATATCAGACAATCACATTGATTTATTGTGTCTTACTGAAACCTGGCTGAGCCATGAAGAATATGTCAGCCTAAATGAATCAACTCCTCCAAGTCATATTAATACTCACATTCCTCGAGGCACCGGCCGAGGAGGTGGAGTAGCAGCCATCTTTGACTCAAGCCTATTAATGAATCCTAAACCTAAACTAAACTACAACTCATTTAAAGCCTTGTTCTTAGTCTTTCACATCCAACCTGGAAAACATTACAGCCAATCCTATTTGTTATACTGTACCGGCCACCAGGTCCATATTCAGAATTTATATCTGAATTTTCAGAGTGTTTATCAAGTTTAGTCCTTAAAACTGATAAGGTTATTATTGTAGGAGATTTTAATATTCATGTGGATATTGATAATGATTGCCTTAGTGCTGCATTTATCTCATTGTTGGACTCGATTGGCTTCTGTCAGAGAGTACAGAAACCCACTCACTGCTTTGGCCACACCCTCCACCTTGTTCTTACATATGGCATTGACATTGAGCATTTGGAGGTCTTCCCACAGAACCCTCTTCTGTCAGACCATTACCTCATAACTTTTGAGTTCATACTCCCGGAGTGTACACCGTTAGTCAAAAGTTTCTACACCAGATGTCTAACTGACAGTGCTGTAGCTACATTTAAAGAAGCGATTCCTTCTGCATTTGATTCAATACCACGTCTCAATGTGACGGAGGACTCCTGTGCTAACTTTAGTCCGTCCCAGATTGATCATCTTGTCGATAGTGCTACAGGCTCACTGAGAATGACACTAGACTCGATAGCCCCACTGAAGAAGAAGACAGTGAGGCAAAGGAGGTTTGCTCCCTGGTAGAACCCTCAGACCCGCGACCTAAAGCAAACTTCACGAAAGCTTTAAAGCATATGGCGTTCCACCAATCTGGAAGAATCACGCTTAGTTTGGTGAGACAGCCTTAAAACATATAAAAAGGCTCTCCGTAATGCCAGAGCAGCCTATTACTCATCAGTAATAGAGAAAAATAAGAACAACCCCAGGGTTGTTAGACCTCAGTAGTAATGACTTCATGAACTTCTTCAATGAAAAGATTTGAACTATTAGAGGCAAGATTGATGATCTCTTGCCCTCAACTACTGCCGATCTGTCATCAAGAGGATTGGCCTTGGAAACGGCTGTATGCCCTGGTGTATATTTGGATAGCTTTTCTCCCATTAACCTAGACCAATTGTCCTCAACGGTTTCTACTTCTAAACCGTCTACCTGTCTCTTAGACCCCATCCCAACGAGGCTGCTTAAAGACCTGTTGCCTTTAATTGGCACCTCTCTGTTGGATATTGTTAATGTGTCTTTGTTAACAGGCCATGTACCACATTCCTTCAAAGTAGCTGTAATTAAACCTCTCCTGAAGAAGACCACTCTTAATCCAGAGGTGTTGGCTAACTACAGACCGATCTCTAACCTTCCCTTCCTCTCTAAGATCCTTGAGAAAGTAGTCGCAAATCAGTTGTGTGACTTCCTACATCACAATAGTTTATTTGAGGAGTTTCAGTCAGGATTTAGAAAACACCTTAGTGCTCATAAAGGACTCATCTCTGTACTGGTCTTATTAGACCTTAGTGCTGATAAAGGACTCATCTCTGTACTGGTCTTGTTAGACCTTAGTGCTGATAAAGAACTCATCTCTGTACTGGTCTTGTTAGACCTTAGTGCAGATAAAGGACTTTTCTCTGTACTGGTCTTGTTAGACCTTAGTGCTGATAAAGGACTCATCTCTGTACTGGTCTTGTTAGACCTTAGTGCTGATAAAGGACTCATCTCTGTACTGGTCTTGTTAGACCTTAGTGCTGATAAAGGACTCATCTCCGTACTGGTATTATTAGACCTTAGTGCTGATAAAGGACTCATCTCTGTACTGCTCCTATTGTATTTGTAAACGATGAAGCCTCAATGACCACCAGCGTTAATCACGGAGTTCCACAAGGTTCTGTGCTTGGACCAATTTTATTTACCTTTTATATATGCTTCCTTTGGGCAACATTATCAGGAAACACTCCATAAACCTTCATTGCTATGCAGATGATACTCAATTATATCTATCAATCAAACCAGAGGAGACCAACCAGCTCGCTAAAATTCAAGAATGTCTTAAAGACATAAAAACATGGATGACCTGCAACTTCCTGATGTTAAACTCAGACAAAACTGAAGTTATTTTACTGGCCCTGAACACCTCAGAGATCAATTATCTGGTGATGTGGTTTCTGTAGATGGCATTGCCCTGGCATCCAACACCACTGTAAAGAATCTCTAGTTATCTTTGACCCAGACTTGTCCTTTAACTCCCACGTTAAGCAAATCTCAAGGATTGCATTTTTTTTAACTCCATCAGAAGTGATGAGGAGGTGAGCGATGGTGTCAACAGATTGAGGAAGATAATAACTCTCAGGACTCTCTGATTTTTTCCTGAGAAGATATCATGAACACTTCCCAAGGACACAAGGACATGGACGAGCAGAGCCGGGGATCGAACCACCGATCCTCTGATTGAAGGAGGACCCGCTCCACCACTGAGCAGTGTGTGAAGGAAGCGTACTTTGTGTACTTTGTGTGTTGTTCACCTCATCTTCTCTTTGGCCTCCTCAAAGCTCTCGGACACGAAGTAGACGTCCTGGAAGCAGGTGATGAGGCACTCCTGGGTGCAGGTGGTCCTGGGGTCAAAGGTCCTCACCCGGGCCCGGTCTGAGAGGGCATGCTGGGGATCAGACTTAGTTTATGATACCTCATATTACTTCATGCTCTGTACTTTCTTTTGGTTGGGTTTTTAACAATACTACTCCTTTAAAGTATTTTATAATGTTGTACTTTATGAATTAAGTTTGTGATTTCAATATAATTTATCGTTTCAGACATTTAACGATTGAACATGTTCCAGATTCTCAACTGTGAAAATCTGATGTTTGATCTAGTTATATACTGTATGTATGTATGTATGTATATATATATATATATATATATATATATATATATATATATATATATATATATATATATATATATATATATATATATACACACACATAGATACAGTCTCCTATGAATCGCCACCTTAACGTGGTGGAGGAGTTTGAGTGGCTCAGTGATCCTGGGAGCTATGTTGTCCGGGGCATCAGCCCCTGGTAGGGTCTCCCAAGGCAAACAGGTCTCGGGGGAGAGCCCAGACTAAGAGCGGTTCAATAAACCCTGATGATAAGCAGCCCACGGACTGAAGCTACCTTGCCCGGACAAGGGAAACCGGGGCACCCTCCCGGAGCCAGACCCAGGAGGGGAGCTCGTCGGCGAGCGTCTGGTGGCCGGGCTTTTGCCCATGGGGCCCGGTCGGGCTCAGCCCGAAAAAACATCATGGAGCAGCAGTCACCCTGTGGACCCACCACCCGCAGGGAGAATTATCGGGGTCGGGTGCTATGTAGACCGGGCGGCGGGCCAGGCGGGAGACCTGGGCGGGCCGATCGCCGGCGGCATAGACTAGCTCTAGGGACGTGGAACGTCACCTCACTAGCGGGGAAAGAGCCGGAGCTGGTGCAGGAGGTGGAGCGGTACCAGCTAGATATAGTTGGGCTCACCTCCACGCACAGCATGGGCTCTGGAACCAAGCTCCTGGAGAAGGGTTGGACTTTGTCCTTTTCTGGAGTTGCCCAGGGTGAGAGGCGCCGGGCGGGAGTGGGGATACTCACGAGCCCCCGGCTGAGCGCCGCTGTGTTGGAGTTCTCCCCGGGGAACGAGAGGGTCGCCTCCCTGCGCCTACGGGTTGTGGGGAGTAAGGCTCTGACTGTTGTTTGTGCTTATGCACCGAACAGCATTTCGGAGTATCCGGCCTTCTTGGAGTCGGTGGGAGGGGTCCTGGAAAGGGCGCCGCATGCCGACTCCATAGTTCTCCTGGGAGACTTCAACGCTCACGTGGGCAATGACAGAGAAACCTGGCGGAATGGTGTTTTGTTGTTGGACTTCTGTGCTAGCCACAGTTTGTCCATAACGAACACCATGTTCGAACATAAGGTGGCTCATAAGTGTACCTGGTACCAGAACACCTCAGGCCGGAGATCAATGATCGACTTTGTAATCGTATCATCTGATCTGCGGCCGTATGTCTTGGACACTCGGGTGAAGAGAGGAGCAGAGCTGTCAACTGATCACCACCTGGTGGTGAGTTGGATCAGATGGCGGGGGACTCGGCTAGAGAGACCTGGCAAGCCCAAACGTGTAGTGAGGGTGAACTGGGAACGTCTGGCAGAGGATCCTGTCCGGGAGGTCTTCAACTCCCACCTCCGGAAGAACTTCTCACAAATCCCGAGGGAGGCTGGGGACATGGAATCTGAGTGGACCTTGTTCAAAGCCTCTATTGTGGACGCGGCTGCTCGGGGCTGTGGCCGGAAGGTCATCGGTGCCTGTCGTGGCGGCAACCCGAGAACCCGGTGGTGGACACCGGGGGTGAGGGAAGCCGTCAAACTGAAGAAGGAGGCCTTCCGGGCCTGGCTGGCCCAGGGGTCTCCTGAAGCAGCTGACGGGTACCGGCGGGCCAGAAGGGCTGCAGCGGCGATGGTCGAGGAGGCTAAAACTCGGGCATGGGAGGAGTTCGGGGAGGCCATGGAGAAGGACTTTCGGTTGGCCTCAAGGAAGTTCTGGCAAACCATCCGACGGCTCAGGAAGGGAAAGCAGGGTCTACCCCAGGCTGTTCTCAGCAGGGGGGGGGAACTGCTGACCCGGACTGGGGACATCGTCGGGCGGTGGAAAGAGCACTTTGAGGAACTCCTAAACCCGGCCAACATGTCCCCCGGAGAGGGGGCAGCGCCGGAAGACTTTGGGGTGGTTTCACCCATATCCCTGGCAGAGGTCGCTAAGGTAGTCAAAAAGCTCCTTGGTGGCAAGGCGCCAGGGGTGGATGAGATCCGCCCTGAGATGCTGAAAGCGCTGGACATTGTTGGGCTGTCTTGGTTGACACGCCTTTTCAGTGTCGCATGGGGGTCGGGAACAGTGCCCATGGACTGGCAGACCGGGGTGGTGGTTCCCATCTTCAAGAAGGGGGACCGGAGAGTGTGCTCGAACTATCGTGGTATCACACTGCTCAGCCTCCCGGGAAAAGCTTATGCCAGGGTGCTGGAGAGGAGGCTCCGACCGCTTGTCGAACCTCAGATTCAAGACGAACAGTGCGGATTCCGTCCCGGTCGTGGAACAGTGGACCAGCTCTTTAGCCTCGCAAGATTACTGGAGGGGTCCTGGGAGTTTGCCCAACCAGTTTACATGTGCTTTGTAGACCTGGAGAAGGCTTTCGACCGGGTCCCTCTGGGGTTTTTGTGGGGGGTGCTGCGGGAGCATGGGGTGCCGGACCCGTTGGCACGGGCCATCCGGTCTCTGTACGCCTGCAGTAGGAGCTGTGTTTGTCTCCTCGGTAGTAAGTCAGACACGTTCCCGGTGGGTGTTGTCCTCCGCCAGGGCTGCCCTTTATCACCGGTCCTGTTCGTGACCTTCATGGACAGGATATCTAGGCGCAGCCAGGGGGCGGAGAGGATCCGGTTCGGGAGTCTCGGGATCGCCTCTCTGCTGTTTGCGGATGATGTGGTCCTGTTTGCCTCCTCGGACCGTGACCTCCAGCATTCACTGGGGCGTTTTGCAGCCGAGTGCGAAGCGGCAGGGATGAGAGTTAGCACCTCAAAATCTGAGGCCATGGTGCTCTGCCGGAAACTGGCGGATTGCTCCCTCCAGGTGGGGGCAAACTGCCTACCCCAAGCGAAGGAGTTCAAGTATCTCGGGGTCTTGTTCACGAGTGAAGGTAAGGTGGAGCGGGAGATCGATAGGCGGATCGGTGCGGCTGCAGCAGTAAAACAGGCGCTGTACCGGTCCGTCTTAGTGAAGAGGAGCTGAGCCGGAAGGCAAAGCTCTCCATTTACTGGTCGGTCTACGTTCCAACCCTCACCTATGGTCACGAACTCTGGGTCGTGACCGAAAGAATGAGATCTCGGATACAAGCGGACGAAATGAGCTTCCTCCGTAGGGTGGCCGGGCTCAGCCTTAGAGATAGGGTAAGGAGCTCGGACATCAGGGAGGAGCTTGGAGTCGAGTCGCTGCTCCTTCGTGTCCAAAGGAGTCAGCTGAGGTGGTTCATCTAGTCAGGATGCCTCCTGGACGCCTCCCATTAGAGGTTTTCCGGGCACGTCCAACTGGTAGGAGGCCCCGGGGAAGACCGAGGACACACTGGAGGGATTATATCTCCCGGCTGGCCTTGGAACGCCTCGGGATCCCCCAGAATGAGCTGGAAAGTGTTGCGGGTGAGAGGGAGGCCTGGGTCGGCCTGCTGAACCTGCTGCCACCGTGACCCGACCCCGGATAAGAGGTGATAATGGATGGATGGATGGATGGATACAGTATATATGTCTACATAGATACAATATATAAAATGTATATATATATATATATATATATATATATATATATATATATATGTGTATATATATATATATATATATATATATATATGTGTATATATATATATATATATATATATATATGTGTATATATATATATATATATATATGTATATATATATATATATGTATATATATATATATATATATATATATATATATATATATATATATATATATATATATATATATATATATATATATATATATATATATATATATATATATATATATATATATATATATATATATATATATATATATATATATATATATATATATATATATATATATATATATATATATATATATATATATATATATATATATATATATATATATATATATATATATATATATATATATATATATATATATATATATATATATATATATATATATATATATATATATATATATATATATATATATAATATATATATATATATATATATATATATATATATATATATATATATATATATATATATATATATATATATATATATATGTGTGTACATGTGTGTATGTGTGAGTGTGTTACCCTCAGCTCCCCAATAGAAGACAGTAAACCGGCTCCATAAGCTCTCAGCTGACCTTCCTGTTTGCAGAGTCCAAACTCAATAGTGAAGAAATAACACTGAGAGAAAATATAAAAAATATATCAGAGTGAGAATATAATAAAATGTATCAGAGCACAGTAGAGCACCATGGTGGAATATGTATATACATAATATAGACTATAAAGTTAGTTCAAATGTAAAATCTAAAAGGAGTTTTGGGCTACATGTTTTGAATCACTATAAAACAAGAAGCAAGAAGGAAATTGATTATTATTGAACATTATATAAATAAGATCTAATTAATTAAACATGAAGCATCGGTTTACATGAATTTGCTTCATTTCAACCATTTTACTTGAATGAAGCGTTCTCCTTCCTCGCCTGTCTGCACACGATCATGAATAAACTCACAAACAAACATTGATTTTGTTTACTTTAATGTAATATCATTATTGTGAATAATAGAGTGTAATGATCCTTGTGGCCACTAGAGGACACCAGTAGAGCTCTGGTACACGTGTCACGTGACAGATGGAACATCAGACACACAGGAACTCACTGTGGCCAGTTTCTGAACGTCCTCATCAGAAGCTCCCAGAGACGCGAGTCCGATCTCCTGAGAGAACTGAGCGAACTTTGGATCTGCCAGCAGAGGAACGTGACCTAGCAGCTCGTGGCAGGTGTCTCTGCAACACACAGAAGAAGCTCTTATTGTGAAGGAGTCACAGACCTGCTGCTGCAGCTGTGACATCTAGCAACGGTCATTCAAATGGCGTCCACCAATAAAAGAAGAGCACTGTGAGGATTCAAGGATGAAGGAATGTGAGGAGAACCCAATGTAGGGGTCAAAGTAAACAGACTGGCATCTATGAAGCTCCTTTCTAGTCTTCTGACCAATCAGAGCGCTGAACACCAAACGTCAACTTTCAGCCATTCAGCTATTCACACACATTCACACACTGGGGATCGAACCCTGATCTTCTGATTAGATGACAACCCGCTCTAACTGATCCACAGCCACCCAGAAAGTTAGGCTTTTGGTCAAAAAATGCCCCAGAGACTTTAGTGTCTCAGTGAGGGGAAAGCGGTGTGAGCCAGTATGACAGAGGCTCAGACACATGCTCCTCTAAAGACTAGAAACTAAAGCATTTTAGGATTCACTGTGTGCCCTTGTCTCAATGTAAAGGGGTCCGTGGACAGGGGATGGTGCTAGATGGTTTGTGGTCAGGTGAACTCACGGCTCAGGTGTGTACAGCGGGTCGGTGCTGTGACGAACGTACTGAGTGCAGTTAAACACTCTGTAGGCCAAACCAGCAAGGAAGTCTCTGGGGGACAGGTAACCTGCTACTGGTCGCACAGTGAAACCAGACCTCTCTGAAACACAGAGGACAAGCATCACATACTGGTACTGATTACTGATTATACATGTTTTATACACACATTCACTTTTCCAGGTATCAGTACCTTCCTGCAGTCCGAAACTATGTTCAAATAAAGCACTAGAGACTCAAAGTGTTGCAGATGATGAACCGAACCTCTGAGAAACAGGGAGACGTCCTCCAGCTGGGGGATATTGTCGTCTCGGTAACCACAGTCTTTGCTGAGCAGCGGCAGGTTCTCCAGGTATTCTCTGCAGGCGTGAGTCGGGTACAGCTGGGTCAGCTCTCTGAAGACCACTCCCCACGTCCTGACCTCCTCTGGGGTGTACTCGATACGAGGGATGGGCTGCCCGCTGGGGAGGAACACATCAATCACTGAGGATTACAGCTGATAATTCATTGCTCAAAGTGTTCACATTAAAGATGAAGATGAGGAAGATACTGATGAACATTGGCATGCTCCTTCATGTGTTCAGTGTGTTTCATAGTTTGTGAAGTAATTAAAAAACATATTTGAGACATCAGTCCAAACAAACAAATGAAAAAGGTTTTTGTCAGAGGAGAAAATTGGCAAACATTATGATACTTACAATTTGTAATTCATGGCCACTTCCACAAAGTATTTCCTCCTCTGCCGATAAACTTCATCCTTAAAGCCCTGCAGGAAGGAAGAGGTCAGAGGTCAGCTGGAAAAGTACAACATTCACATATTATATTGACCAGAAACTATGTTTGGAAAAAATGATTGAATGTGTTCTTTGAGTTTTCAGTTTGTCCCGTGAATATTTATTTATGTATAATGTTATTATATGATGTTAAAATACTAATATAACATATTTCAACAGAAATGTAGTTACAGGGTGGTCTGCGTCCAGCTCTGATCCATACATCAACACTCTGTGGGAACACTGATCCAACTCAGAGATCTTCATCGGGAACCAGGGAACATCGTCTCCATCTGATTTAACAACAGAAATATAAAAATTATAAATATAAAAATTATAAATATAAAAATTATGATTTTTTTGAGAGGGATTTTCACATTTATCTTGATCCAAAGACACAAGGTAAATACAAAAGAGTTTTAAAAAGAACATTAATGACTAATCTTTCAATTCTAGAATCTACGATCATCCAACATGTTTTATTCTCATCAGCTGACTAGTATCTTTGGTTCAATGTGAGAGTCAAGGAACATATTGTTTTTTATCTATCTATAAACCAGATCATCATTGGTACCCACCCACCTATAAACCAGAACATCATTGGTGTCCCTCTACCTATAAACCAGATCATCATTGGTACCCATCTACCTATGAACCAGAACATCATTGATACCCATCTACCTATGAACCAGATCATCATTGGGACCCATCTACCTATACACCAGATCATCATTGGTACCCATCTACCTATAAACCAGATCATTATTGGTACCCATCTACCTATAAACCAGAACATCATTGGTACCCATCTACCTATAAACCAGATCATTATTGGTACCCATCTACCTATAAACCACAACATCATTGGTACCCATCTAACTATAAACCAGATCATCATTGGGACCCATCTACCTATACACCAGATCATCATTGGTACCCATCTACCTATAAACCAGATCATTATTGGTACCCATCTACCTATAAACCACAACATCATTGGTACCCATCTAACTATAAACCAGATCATCATTGGGACCCATCTACCTATACACCAGATCATCATTGGTACCCATCTACCTATACACCAGATCATCATTGGTACCCATCTACCTATAAACCAGATCATTATTGGTACCCATCTACCTATAAACCACAACATCATTGGTACCTAATCTACCTATAAACCACAACATCATTGGTACCTAATCTACCTATAAACCAACAACATCATTGGTACCCATCTACCTATAAACCAGATCATTATTGGTACCCATCTACCTATAAACCACAACATCATTGGTACCTAATCTACCTATAAACCAACAACATCATTGGTACCCATCTACCAATGTACCAGAACATAATTGATACCATCTACCTATGAACCAGAACATCATTGGTACCCATCTACCTATGAACCAGAACATCATTGTACCCATCAAACTATAAACCAGATCATCATTTGTGCCCATCTACCTATGAACCAGAACATCATTGGTACCCATCTACCTATGAACCAGAACATCATTGGTACCCATCTACCTATGAACCAGAACATCATTGGTACCCATCTACCTATGAACCAGAACATCATTGTACCCATCTAACTATAAACCAGATCATCATTGGTACCCATCTACCTATGGACCAGAACATCATTGTACCCATCTAACTATAAACCAGAACATCATTGGTACCATCTACCTATGAACCATAACATCATTGGTACCATCTACATATGAACCAGATCATCATTGGTATCATCTACCTATGAACCATAACATCATTGGTACCATCTACCTATGAACCAGATCATCATTGGTATCATCTACCTATGAACCAGAACATCATTGGTACCCATCTACCTATGAACCAGAACATCATTGGTACCCATCTACCTATGAACCAGAACATCATTGGTACCCATCTACGTATGAACCAGAACATAATTGGGACCCATCTACTTATGAACCAGAACATAATTGGAACCCATCTACCTATGAACCACAACATCATTGGGACCCATCTACCTATGAACCACAACATCATTGGTACCCATCTACCTATGAACCGCAACAACATTGTTACCCATCTATCTGTAAACCAGAACAACATTGTTACCCATCTGCCTATGAACCAGAACATAATGTACCTCTCTACTGAGCGTCAGTAATATTGGTAAGGTGCTTTCACAGAGATGAAAGATACTAAAGACAATATTGAACACCTCAGAGATCAATTATCTGGTGATGTGGTTTCTGTAGATGGCATTTCCCTGGCATCCAACACCACTGTAAAGAATCTCTAGTTATCTTTGACCCAGACTTGTCCTTTAACTCCACGTTAAGCAAATCTCAAGGACTGCATTTTATCATCTACGTAACATTTCAAAAATCAGGCACATCTTGTCTCAAAAAGATGCAGAAAAGCTGGTTCACGCGTTTGTTACTTCCAGACTAGATTACTGCAACTCCTTATTATCAGGCTGCTCTAATAAGTCTCTTAAATCCCTCCAGTTGATCCAGAATGCTGCTTGCCCTGGTCCAGCCCCTAGATATGTTGCTATAGGCTTATAGGCTTCTGGGGCATGTTTTTAGGATACACTGAGCACCTATCTCCTCTTCTCTCTCTCCTTATGGATGAATTTACATCTCTCCATTGCACCTTATTAACTTTGTTTCCTCCCCGGAGTCGTTGTGACTTCACGTCTCATAGGATCCATTGGACCTGGCTGTGTTTGATACCTCCTGTCTGGTGAGCCCCCCCTCCTCTCTACCTCCTTCTGTTTCATGGATTGGAGGTCCATTCATACATTTCTGTCATATTCATTGAATGTTTATGTAACTCTGTTCATTCTGGTCACATGACATCTATTCATCTGTCCATCCGGGGAGAGGGATCCTCCTCTGTTGCTCTCCTGAAGGTTTCTTCCCTTTTTTCCCTGTCAAAGGTTATTTTTGGGGAGTTTTTCCTGATTCGATGTGAGGTCAAAGGTCAGGGATGTCGTATGTGTACAGATTGTAAAGCCCTCTGAGGGAAGTTTGTAATTTGTGATATTGGTCTATACAAAAAAAACTAAATTGAATTGAATTGAATATAAACTTAAACCAGAGCTGCTGTTGTACCACTAGACTACATCTTCTCTCCACAGGCTGTCACTCATCCTCCATCCTGTTTCGATTGTTGACTAAAACTTGTATTTCGTTATGCAACCTTTCATTCTGTTTATTCTGCTTTCTGTTTATTTTCAGTCCGTCCATTAGTGTCTTTAGTTTAGTTTCTTAGTTTCCATGGTGAGGCTTCACTCACAAACACTTTTATACCAGACTTGAGTCTGAGGCAAAATACAGGTGTAGCAAGGCGGTGCAAGTGACTCTGATTCTGTCTGGAGAGGTCTCAGACAGATTACCAACTACAAGCCTAAAACCCCCCACTCTATGAATAACCTCCGCCTGGTGAGAGACGTCAACAGGCTGTTTAAAAAACAGAACCCCCGCAAAGCAACCGACCCGGACTCTGTCTCCCCCTCCACCCTGAAGCATTGTGCTGATCAGCTGTCTTAGGTGTTTACAGACATCTTCAACACCTGTCTGGAGACATGCCATGTACCAGCCTTCTTCAAGGCCTCCACCATCATCCCCGTCTCCAAACAACCTAGGATCACTTAATGACTACAAGCCCTGTCACCCTGACCTCTGTGTTCATGAAGTCTTTTGAACGGCTAGTCCTGTCCCACCTCAAAAGCCCTCACCGACCCACTCCTGGACTCCCTGCAGTTCGCCTACAGAGCAAACAGGTCTGTAGACGACGCTATCAAGATGGCCCTTCACTTCATCCTCCAGCATCTGGACTCCCCAGGAACATACGGCAGGACACTATTTGTAAACTTCAGCTCTGCCTTTGCTTCCTGGGCTACATCATAACGCAGGACCACACAGGTAGAGGTGTACTGTACTAGCTCAGGTGGACTCACCTGCCTCAGCAGACGACACAGGTAGAGGTGTACTGTACTAGCTCAGGTGGACTCACCTGCCTCAGCAGACCACACAGGTAGAGGTGTACTGTACCAGCTCAGGTGGACTCACCTGCCTCAGCAGACCACACAGGTAGAGGTGTACTGTACCAGCTCAGGTGGACTCACCTGCCTCCGCAGACCACACAGGTAGAGGTGTACTGTACCAGCTCAGGTGGACTCACCTGCCTCCGCAGACCACACAGGTAGAGGTGTACTGTACCAGCTCAGGTGGACTCACCTGCCTCAGCAGACCACACAGGTAGAGGTGTACTGTACCAGCTCAGGTGGACTCACCTGCCTCCGCAGACCACACAGGTAGAGGTGTACTGTACCAGCTCAGGTGGACTCACCTGCCTCCGCAGACCACACGTGTGCCGGTGTGTTGAAGGAGATGATGTTCACGTGGTCTCTGAGATGTTGCAGCAGCTCATCAAACTCTTTTTTACTGCAGCTGCAGTCGGCAAAGATCTCCACCTCGTTCACGACTCGCTTTGACAACCGAGACTCGATGTGACTCAGGTTCACTTGCTTCTCCTGCAGAGCAGATACTAAAGTAAAGATAAGGTGTCCCTCTAATCAATAATCAAAGAGTGAAAAAGGAAACCGACATCTCACCTGGAAGAGCCTGAGGGCTTTGACCAGACAGCCCACCTCGTTCTTCAGAGAAAACACCACCGCCGTCTTCCCACAATCCTCAGCGCTCTCTTTGTCCGGCATCTCGTTGATGGGACAGAAGGATGGACGCCTCGACTGAACAACAAACAAACAAACAAACATTTCATCTATGACATCATGTTTCTATGACATTGTGTTTCTATGACATCATGTTTCATCTGTGACATTGTGTTTCTATGACATCATGTTTCATCTATGACATCATGTTTTATCTATGAAATCATGTTTCTATGACATCATGTTTCATCTATGACATCGTGTTTCATCTATGACATCATGTTTCATCTATGACATTATGTTTCATCTATGACATCATGTTTCATCTATGACATTATGTTTCATCTATGACATCGTGTTTCTGACATTATGTTTCATCTATGACATCATGTTTCATCTATGACATCATGTTTCATCTATGACATTGTGTTTCATCTATGACATCATGTTTCATCTATGACATCATGTTTCATCTATGACATCGTGTTTCATCTATGACATCATGTTTCATCTATGACATTATGTTTCTATGACATCATGTTTCATCTATGACATTGTGTTTCTATGACATCATGTTTCATCTATGACATCATGTTTTATCTATGAAATCATGTTTCTATGACATCATGTTTCATCTATGACATCGTGTTTCATCTATGACATCATGTTTCATCTATGACATTATGTTTCATCTATGACATCATGTTTCATCTATGACATTATGTTTCATCTATGACATCATGTTTCATCTATGACATCGTGTTTCATCTATGACATCGTGTTTCATCTATGACATCATGTTTCATCTATGACATTATGTTTCATCTATGACATCATGTTTCATCTATGACATTATGTTTCATCTATGACATCATGTTTCATCTATGACATCGTGTTTCATCTATGACATCATGTTTCATCTATGACATCGTGTTTCTATGACATTATGTTTCATCTATGACATCATGTTTCATCTATGACATCGTGTTTCTATGACATTATGTTTCATCTATGACATCATGTTTCATCTATGACATCATGTTTCATCTATGACATCGTGTTTCTATGACATTATGTTTCATCTATGACATCGTGTTTCTATGATATCGTGTTTTATCTATGAAATCATGTTTCTATGACATTATGTTTCATCTATGACATCATGTTTCTATGACATTATGTTTCATCTATGACATTATGTTTCATCTATGACATTATGTGTCATCTATGACATCATGTTTCATCTGTGACATTGTGTTTCTATGACATCATGTTTCATCTATGACATTATGTTTCATCTATGACATCGTGTTTCTATGACATTATGTTTCATCTATGACATCATGTTTCATCTATGACATCATGTTTCATCTATGACATCGTGTTTCATCTATGACATCATGTTTCATCTATGACATTGTGTTTCTATGACATTATGTTTCATCTATGACATCGTGTTTCTATGACATTATGTTTCATCTATGACATCGTGTTTCATCTATGACATTGTGTTTCTATGATATCGTGTTTTATCTATGAAATCATGTTTCTATGACATTATGTTTCATCTATGACATCATGTTTCTATGACATTATGTTTCATCTATGACATTGTGTTTCATCTATGACATTGTGTTTCATCTATGATATGTTTCTATGACATCATGTTTCTATGACATCGTGTTTCATCTGTGACATTGTGTTTCATCTATGACGTGGATGTTAGTTCATGTGAGCGTGCATGTTAGTTCATGTGAGCGTGCATGTTAGTTCATGTGAGTGTGCATGTTAGTTCATGTGAGCGTGCATGTTAGTTCATGTGAGCGTGCATGTTAGTTCATGTGAGTGTGCATGTTAGTTCATGTGAGTGTGCATGTTAGTTCATGTGAGCGTGCATGTGAGTTCATGTGAGCGTGCATGTTAGTTCATGTGAGCGTGCATGTGGGTTCATGTGAGCGTGCATGTGAGTTCATGTGAGCGTGCATGTGAGTTCATGTGAGCGTGCATGTGAGTGTGCATGTTAGTTCATGTGAGCGTGCATGTGAGTTCATGTGAGCGTGCATGTGAGTTCATGTGAGTGTGCATGTGAGTGTGCATGTTAGTTCATGTGAGTGTGCATGTGAGTTCATGTGAGCGTGCATGTGAGTTCATGTGAGCGTGCATGTTAGTTCATGTGAGCGTGCATGTTAGTTCATGTGAGCGTGCATGTGAGTTCATGTCAGCGTGCATGTGAGTTCATGTGAGTGTGCATGTGAGTTCATGTTAGTTCATGTGAGCGTGCATGTTAGTTCATGTGAGCGTGCATGTTAGTTCATGTGAGCGTGCATGTGAGTTCATGTGAGCGTGCATGTGAGTTCATGTGAGCGTGCATGTGAGTTCATGTGAGCGTGCATGTGAGTTCATCAGCGTCGATATGTTTATGAAATGTAAATAAGACTTCTTTTGCAGAACCCACTGACACAAGTATTAAAAACAAAAGTACTTATGATGAGAAGTGATCTGCAGACGAAGAGGAGGATGAAGAAGA
This sequence comes from Cyclopterus lumpus, assembly GCF_009769545.1. NCBI lineage: Eukaryota > Metazoa > Chordata > Actinopteri > Perciformes > Cyclopteridae > Cyclopterus > Cyclopterus lumpus. The sequence continues at coordinate 410,600 of NC_046971.1, read as the reverse complement.
TGAAGAGGAGGAGGAGAAGGAGGAGGAAGAGGAGGATGAAGAGTCCTCACCATCTGCCCCCCGGTGTGACGCTGCTGCTGCTGGTGGAACATGGCCGAGTCCAGAGATAGCCCCCTCCTGGACCAGTACTTGCTGGAGAACATCATCATGGCGGGCTGCATGCGGGGCACCGGCTCCGGACCGGGCTTCCTCACGTGGGACGAGGCCATGGGGAACCAGTGGGTGTAGGAGTACCAGGGCTCCAGCCTGCCGTCTGCTGCTGCTGCTCACACTGAGGCTGAGGGAGCAGCACCTCCTCTTAAATACGGAGGCAGGGGGGGGGGGTCTGAGGCTCCTCCCACTGAGGCTGAGGGAGCAGCACCTCCTCTTAAATACGGAGGCAGGGGGGGGGGGGGTCTGAGGCTCCTCCCACTGAGGCTGAGGGAGCAGCACCTCCTCTTAAGTGCTGAGGCAGGGGGGGGGGGGGGGTCTGAGGCTCCTCCCACTGAGGCTGAGGGAGCAGCACCTCCTCTTAAGTGCTGAGGCAGGGGGGGCTCCTCCCCTGCTGCTCTAAAGTCACTTTTATAATCAAATATAAGAGATCAGAAAGTCGGAGAGTGTGATGTTTATGTAATTATTATAAGACAGAAACAAACAAAAAGAAAGAAGTTGAAGCTTCTTGAAGATGTTGCAGTTTGAACTCCATTATATCATGAAGACTAACTGAATACAGACTAACTGTATATGAAGACTAACTGTATATGAAGACTAACTGAATACAGACTAAATGTATATGAAGACTAACTGTATATGAAGACTAACTGAATACAGACTAACTGTATATGAAGACTAACTGAATACAGACTAACTGTATATGAAGACTAACTGAATACAGACTAACTGTATATGAAGACTAACTGTATACAGACTCACTGTATATGAAGACTGACTGAATAGACAACTGTATATGAAGACTAACTGAATACAGACTAAAAGTATATGAAGACTTACTGTATATGAAGTCTAACTGTAAACAGACAACTGTATATGAAAACTAACTATAAACAGACTAACTGTATACAGACTAAATATATATGAAGACTAACTGTATACAGACTCACTGTATATGAAGACTGACTGAATATGAAAACTAACTATAAACAGACTAACTGAATACAGACTCACTGTATATGAAGACTTACTGTATATGAAAACTAACTATAAACAGACTAACTGAATACAGACTCACTGTATATGAAGACTTACTGTATATGAAAACTAACTATAAACAGACTAACTGAATACAGACTCACTGTATATGAAGACTTACTGTATATGAAAACTAACTATAAACAGACTAACTGAATACAGACTCACTGTATATGAAGACTGACTGAATATGAAAACTAACTATAAACAGACTAACTGAATACAGACTCACTGTATATGAAGACTTACTGTATATGAAAACTAACTATAAACAGACTAACTGAATACAGACTCACTGTATATGAAGACTTACTGTATATGAAAACTAACTATAAACAGACTAACTGTATACAGATTAAATATATGAAGACTAACTGTATACAGACAACTGTATATGAAGACTAACTGTATTTAGACATGGGTGTATTCGGACAGGTGTGTATCTGGACGTGTGTGTGTCTGGATGTGTGTGTGTTTGGACGTGTGTGTATTTGGACGTGTGTGTATCTGGACGTGTGTGTGTCTGGATGTGTGTGTGTTTGGACGTGTGTGTATTTGGACGTGTGTGTATCTGGACGTGTGTGTCTGGATGTGTGTGTGTCTGGACGTGTGTGTTTTTGGATGTGTGTGTATTTGGACGTGTGTGTCTCTGGACGTGTGTGTTTTTGAAAGTGTGTGTATCTGGACGTGTGTGTGTCTGGACGTGTGTGTGTCTGGACGTGTGTGTGTCTGGACGTGTGTCTCTGGACGTGTGTGTGTCTGGACGTGTGTGCTTCTGGACGTGTGTGTATCTGGATGTGTGTGTATTTGGACGTGTGTGTTTTTGGATGTGTGTGTCTGGAAGTGTGTGTATTTGGACGTGTGTGTATTTGGACGTGTGTGTCTCTGGACGTGTGTGTCTGGACGTGTGTGTATTTGGACGTGTGTGTCTGGACGTGTGTGTCTGGACGTGTGTGTCTGGACGTGTGTGTCTGGACGTGTGTGTTTTTGGATGTGTGTGTCTGGAAGTGTGTGTATTTGGACGTGTGTGTTTTTGGATGTGTGTGTCTGGAAGTGTGTGTATTTGGACGTGTGTGTCTCTGGACGTGTGTGTCTGGACGTGTGTGTATTTGGACGTGTGTGTCTGGACGTGTGTGTCTGGACGTGTGTGTTTTTGGATGTGTGTGTCTGGAAGTGTGTGTATTTGGACGTGTGTGTTTTTGGATGTGTGTGTCTGGAAGTGTGTGTATTTGGACGTGTGTGTATTTGGACGTGTGTGTCTCTGGACGTGTGTGTCTCTGGACGTGTGTGTATTTGGATGTGTGTGTCTGGAAGTGTGTGTCTCTGGACGTGTGTGTCTTTGGATGTGTGTGTCTGGAAGTGTGTGTATTTGGACGTGTGTGTATTTGGACGTGTGTGTCTCTGGATGTGTGTGTCTCTGGACGTGTGTGTGTCTCTGGACGTGTGTGTGTCTCTGGACGTGTGTGTCTCTGGACGTGTGTGTCTCTGGACGTGTGTGTCTCTGGACGTGTGTCTCTGGACGTGTGTGTCTCTGGACGTGTGTGTCTCTGGACGTGTGTGTCTCTGGATGTGTGTGTCTCTGGATGTGTGTGTCTCTGGACGTGTGTCTCTGGACGTGTGTGTCTCTGGACGTGTGTGTCTCTGGACGTGTGTGTCTCTGGATGTGTGTGTCTCTGGACGTGTGTGTCTCTGGACGTGTGTGTGTCTCTGGACGTGTGTGTCTCTGGACGTGTGTGTCTCTGGACGTGTGTGTCTCTGGACGTGTGTGTGTCTCTGGATGTGTGTGTCTCTGGACGTGTGTGTCTCTGGACGTGTGTCTCTGGACGTGTGTCTCTGGATGTGTGTGTCTCTGGATGTGTGTGTCTCTGGACGTGTGTGTCTCTGGACGTGTGTCTCTGGACGTGTGTCTCTG
>NC_046971.1:402500-405000 GCF_009769545.1 Cyclopterus lumpus | reverse complement strand
TCGAGATGTAGAGGCTGATATTGCCCATGACTACGACCAGTTAAAGAGGGAGATTTTGAGTCGCCAGGGGCTCACCAAATTTAGCATGGCCCAACGGTTTCATAACTGGACTTTCCTAAGCGGAGAGACGCCCCGGTCCCAAATGCACAAGTTGATACGAGTGGCGAAAAGGTGGTTGGAACTGGACAAACACAGCCCGGCAGACATGATAGAAACCCTGGTTATAAACAAGTATCTACGGGGTCTACCGTACGAGGCAAAAAAAATAATTGGCCACCAAAAGTTAACAACGGCCACAGGGTTGGTAGAAGCCGTAGAACAGTTCCAGGCGGCCTCGGACATGCTCCGACCACCCTGTAAAGCGCCGGTGGCTTCTGTCCCGGCCCGGCCAAGTGTGCGTCGCCAAAGAGGTCCGGCCCTGGCCAACCCTCACTCGGACCCACCCAGCAGAGGCGTTAGTCAACCTGGACAGCCACGAGCGTTCCTGAACCCAGAGCCCCGGCAGTGCTATCGCTGTGGCAAATTCGGCCACATCTCCTGGCAGTGTGAAAGGCTAGACGAGCCCATGCCCACAGCGGAATCCGCCAGCGGCCCCCATGTCCACTTTGCTGCCCTCCTGGACGAAAGTAGGGACCGGTGACCAACGTGCCCCGTAACGGTGAATCGACGGGACGTAGTAGCCTTGCTCGATTCAGGAAGTGCCCGGACCCTAGTCCAGGAGGCAGTTTTGGAGGCATCGTCCCCAGCTCAAGGCGATCCCGTCCCGGTGGTTTGTGTCCACGGTGATACCCGAGAGTATCCAACCACCGTAGTGAAACTGACCACAACTAAGGGCACGTTTAATGTCGAGGTGGGAGTAATCCGGGACCTCCCGGTCCCAGTCCTGATCGGGCGTGACTTCCCAGCTTTCCGGATGCTGTGGAGGGAAGCCCTAAAGAAGCTTAGTCGGGAGCCCCGCAAACGTAAGTCGAACCATCCACAATTGAGTAAAACCTGGGTTAACGTTGCCAAACCATGCTTGTCCCCTCTAGTGTCAGTCCAAGCCTTGGCAGAAGCTTCTAGTGGAGCTGAGTCTGATGACGCTGAGCCCCAATCTGGGCCAAGTGAGGAGGACACTGATAGCCCTCGAGAAACACTGCCCCTTAAAGGTCAGTATGGAACCGCACAGTTGCAGGACCTGACTCTGGGTAATGCCTTAAGAAACGTCCAGGTCCTAGAGGGAACGTTGGTGGGAACCCGGTTGACCCCTTCCTACCCTCATTTTTCAGTGAAAAATGGCCTCTTGTATCAGGTAACAAGAAGTAAGGACCAAATCGTTGAGCAACTACTTGTGCCCCGGCCTCACCGCTCCACAGTTCTGCAGTTGGCCCACACTCACTTGCTGGGAGCGCACTTGGGCGTAGAGAAGACTAAAGAGAGGGTGTTACAGAGGTTTTTTGGTCCCGGAGTCCACAAGGAGATAGAGAACTACTGCCGCAGCTGCCCAGATTGTCAGGTCACCGCTCCGAAACCCCTTATCCCTTTGCCTATTATAGAAACCCCCTTTGAACGAGTAGGCATGGATATTGTGGGTCCCCTGCCCAAAAGTGTCCGGGGGCACCAGTACATCTTGGTCATAGTGGACTACGCCACCCGTTATCCGGAAGCCGTCCCTTTAAGAAAGACCAATGCTAAACAAATAGCAAAAGAACTGTTCCTCTTCAGCAGCCGCGTGGGGATTCCAAAGGAGATTCTTACCGACCAGGGGACTCCCTTTATGTCGAGGGTCACCAAGGAGTTGTGTACGCTGTTACACGTGAAACAGGTGAGAACCTCGGTCTACCACCCCCAGACAGATGGGCTAGTGGAGAGGTTCAACAAGACCCTCAAAGCCATGCTGAGGAAGGCCATTGACAAAGACGGAAGAAACTGGGACCAGCTGTTACCCTACCTTCTGTTTGCGGTAAGAGAGGTGCCTCAGGCTTCCACTGGCTTCTCACCCTTTGACCTGTTGTATTCTCACAAACCCAGGGGCCTTCTGGACATCGCCAAGGAGACGTGGGAGGAGCAACCCTGTCCCCATCGTACCATGATTGAACACGTGGGGGCGATGCGGGACCGGATGGCAGCTGTGTTCCCCATTGTGAAGGAACACATGGAGAAGGCTCAGAGGGATCAAAGGGCCGCCTATAACCGAGCAGCACAACCCAGGGAATTCAACCCAGGAGACAGAGTCCTAGTTCTTGTCCCCACTGTGGAATGTAAGTTCTTGGCTACTTGGCAGGGGCCCTTTGAAGTAATTGAAAAGGTTGGGGAAGTCAATTACAAAGTACGACAAACAGGGAAGAGGAAAGGTGAGCAAATCTACCATATTTACCTCCTAAAGAAATGGCATGAGCGAGAGGTGTTGTTCAATGGCCTTCCCCCCAGAGAGTCGAGAGAACCCGCCCGGGACGAGGTGCAGTTAGGCCCGGACCTCTCTCCGCACCAGCGGCAGCAGGCAAAGGAGCTGGTAGAAGGA
>NC_046971.1:342500-397500 GCF_009769545.1 Cyclopterus lumpus | reverse complement strand
ACGTACCTTAAGGCTCGTTATCTGACGTTGCTGAACGTACCTTACGGCTCGTTATCTGATGTTGCTGAACGTACCTTAAGGCTCGTTATCTGACGTTGCTGAACGTACCTTACGGCTCGTTATCTGATGTTGCTGAACGTACCTTAAGGCTCGTTATCTGACGTTGCTGAACGTACCTTACGGCTCGTTATCTGATGTTGCTGAACGTACCTTACGGCTCGTTATCTGACGTTGCTGAACGTACCTTAAGGCTCGTTATCTGACGTTGCTGAACGTACCTTAAGGCTCGTTATCTGACGTTGCTGAACGTACCTTACGGCTCGTTAGCTGACGTTGCTGAACGTACCTTACGGCTCGTTAGCTGACGTTGCTGAACGTACCTTACGGCTCGTTATCTGATGTTGCTGAACGTACCTTAAGGCTCGTTATCTGATGTTGCTGAACGTACCTTACGGCTCGTTATCTGATGTTGCTGAACGTACCTTACGGCTCGTTATCTGACGTTGCTGAATGTACCTTAAGGCTCGTTATCTGACGTTGCTGAACGTACCTTACGGCTCGTTATCTGACGTTGCTGAATGTACCTTAAGGCTCGTTATCTGACGTTGCTGAACGTACCTTACGGCTCGTTATCTGACGTTGCTGAACGTACCTTAAGGCTCGTTATCTGACGTTGCTGAACGTACCTTACGGCTCGTTAGCTGACGTTGCTGAATGTACCTTACGGCTCGTTATCTGACGTTGCTGAACGTACCTTAAGGCTCGTTATCTGACGTTGCTGAACGTACCTTAAGGCTCGTTATCTGACGTTGCTGAACGTACCTTACGGCTCGTTAGCTGACGTTGCTGAATGTACCTTAAGGCTCGTTATCTGACGTTGCTGAACGTACCTTAAGGCTCGTTATCTGACGTTGCTGAACGTACCTTAAGGCTCGTTATCTGACGTTGCTGAACGTACCTTAAGGCTCGTTATCTGATGTTGCTGAACGTACCTTAAGGCTCGTTATCTGATGTTGCTGAACGTACCTTAAGGCTCGTTATCTGACGTTGCTGAACGTACCTTAAGGCTCGTTATCTGACGTTGCTGAACGTACCTTACGGCTCGTTATCTGACGTTGCTGAATGTACCTTAAGGCTCGTTATCTGACGTTGCTGAACGTACCTTACGGCTCGTTATCTGACGTTGCTGAACGTACCTTAAGGCTCGTTATCTGACGTTGCTGAACGTACCTTACGGCTCGTTAGCTGACGTTGCTGAATGTACCTTAAGGCTCGTTATCTGACGTTGCTGAACGTACCTTAAGGCTCGTTATCTGACGTTGCTGAACGTACCTTAAGGCTCGTTATCTGACGTTGCTGAACGTACCTTACGGCTCGTTAGCTGACGTTGCTGAATGTACCTTAAGGCTCGTTATCTGACGTTGCTGAACGTACCTTAAGGCTCGTTATCTGACGTTGCTGAACGTACCTTAAGGCTCGTTATCTGACGTTGCTGAACGTACCTTAAGGCTCGTTATCTGATGTTGCTGAACGTACCTTAAGGCTCGTTATCTGATGTTGCTGAACGTACCTTAAGGCTCGTTATCTGACGTTGCTGAACGTACCTTAAGGCTCGTTATCTGACGTTGCTGAACGTACCTTAAGGCTCGTTATCTGACGTTGCTGAACGTACCTTATGGCTCGTTATCTGACGTTGCTGAACGTACCTTAAGGCTCGTTATCTGACGTTGCTGAACGTACCTTAAGGCTCGTTATCTGATGTTGCTGAACGTACCTTAAGGCTCGTTATCTGACGTTGCTGAACGTACCTTAAGGCTCGTTATCTGACGTTGCTGAACGTACCTTAAGGCTCGTTATCTGATGTTGCTGAACGTACCTTACAGCTCGTTATCTGCTCACAAATGCCCTCGGCCTTCTGAAGGATGTCTTCGATGTCCAGCTTCATGGACAGCTCGTTAATGTGCTGCAGGGACAATACGTCTCTCAGTGTTAACTCAATGTGTTCTACTCTGAACGTAACTCATAAAAGGTGTCTCCAGCTCACCTTGAGGATCTCATTGAATCCATAGTTCTCCTCCATGATCTTCTGCTTCTCCGAGTCCAGGATGGCACAGCAGACCAGCAGGTGGAAATTGTCACAGGGCAGACCGGTCCACATCACCTGGAGAGGTCACACAGGGAGAGACAGGTGGACACAGAAACCCTTTTCCAGGTGTCCATCCATGCAGAACTACCATAGCAGAAGAAACTCACCTCCCAGAGCCTCAGAACATCCTGGAAGCTGAGCTCTCTCTTGAATCTGATCAACAACCAGCGGAAGCAGAAATACAGAAAACCTGAATCCTGAGACTCTGTGAAGCAAAGAGACCGACAGTTAGAGTCTCTTCTACTGGACTGAAGGACATCCGGTCACAACTGGATCTTCAGTCAACTATCAGATCATCAACTCCTAGAACTACAGTGGTTGCCTTTCTCAGCTGGATCAATAGCAGAATCCCAGAACCATCACCAGCCTACGAAGAGACGCTGATGAGGACCAGATGATGGAGGTGACCTGGTGAAGCCTTGTGTATCGTCTGTCCCTTAAATATTTGTCCTGCTGTTTTTTTTGTGACTTGTTTCATGAATTCTATTTTCTTGCTCTCTGGTTTGTGACGACACAATTTTGAAATCCTTTGTTTTGAAAGCGCCACATGAGGTAATCTCTTCTCTGTGATATGATATCATGAAAAGAGATGTCCAGGTGAGTCCACGTACCGAGGTAGTTCCAGAAGGACAAGTCCAGCAGTCTGAGCAGAGTACTGAGCTGGATCAGCTGAGTCTTCATGCCCTGCATCTGCTCCTCAAAGTTCTGGTGCTGGAAGACCACAACAAACATGTGTCTTTATACACACACACACACACACACACACACACACACACACACACACACACACACACACACACACACACACACACACACACACACACACACACACACACACACACACACACACACACACACACACACACACACACACACACACACACACACACACACACACACACACACACACACACACACACACACACACACACACACACACACACACACACACACACACACACACACACACACACACACACACACACACACACACACACACACACACACACACACACACACACACCATTTGGTCCATGAAGCAGACAAAGCACCAGAAGGCGTCCACCTCGTTCTCCATCACGTAGAGAATGGGTGACAGCAGGTCGCTCATCCCCTGGACGTAGCCTGAAGACACACAGACAACTCAGTGTCCTCGCCCCTCACGTGTTACATGACCTCCAGGAGGACCGGCGCTAAGGAACTCACCCAGGTCGAAGTCGAACATGCAGTAGGTCATCAAGATGTCGTGCAGGAGGACCAGACCCGGGTTGTCCATGCCTTCATAAAACCTGTTGCTCCGGTCCGTTCGGTTCACGTCTTTCTCTGAAGACAGAAGACAGACGGTTATGGTGTCGCCTGGTCGGCCTGTCAGTAATCAATCAACAGTACGAGGAGGAGGGGGGGGGGGGGGCGTCACCGATCAGACTCCTGTAGTCCCTCAGTCTGGAGTTTCTCCTCTCCTGCTCCTCACTCACTGACTTCCACTGAAGCTTCATCCGGAAGTATTCATCACTGTCACAGGATACAGTCGTCAATATTCAACATCGTGTGCTCATTGATCACTGATCCGTCACTTTATTAGGTACACCTGTCTAATACTGTCACAGGTGTACGGTGTATGGGTTATCGGGTGTCCGGGAGTCTGGGAGTCCGGGTGTATGGGAGTCCGGGTGTATGGGAGTCTGGGTGTATGGGAGTCTGGGTGTATGGGAGTCTGGGTGTATGGGAGTCTGGGTGTATGGGAGTCTGGGTGTATGGGAGTCTGGGTGTATGGGAGTCTGGGTGTATGGGTGTATGGGAGTCCGGGTGTATGGGAGTCTGGGTGTATGGGAGTCTGGGTGTATGGGAGTCTGGGTGTATGGGTGTATGGGAGTCTGGGAGTCTGGGTGTCCGGGTGTATGGGAGTCTGGGAGTATGGGAGTCTGGGTGTATGGGAGTCTGGGAGTCTGGGTGTATGGGAGTCTGGGTGTATGGGAGTCTGGGTGTATGGGAGTCTGGGTGTATGGGTGTATGGGAGTCCGGGTGTATGGGAGTCTGGGTGTATGGGAGTCCGGGTGTATGGGAGTCTGGGTGTATGGGAGTCCGGGTGTGCGGGAGTCTGGGAGTCTGGGTGTATGGGAGTCTGGGAGTCTGGGTGTATGGGAGTCTGGGAGTCTGGGTGTATGGGAGTCTGGGAGTCTGGGTGTCCGGGTGTATGGGAGTCTGGGAGTATGGGAGTCTGGGAGTCTGGGAGTATGGGTGTATGGGAGTCCGGGTGTATGGGAGTCCGGGTGTATGGGAGTCCGGGTGTATGGGAGTCTGGGTGTATGGGTGTATGGGAGTCTGGGTGTATGGGTGTATGGGAGTCTGGGTCTATGGGAGTGTGGGTGTATGGGAGTCTGGGAGTCTGGGTCTATGGGTGTATGGGTGTCTGGGAGTCTGGGTCTATGGGTGTATGGGTGTATGGGAGTCTGGGTCTATGGGAGTCTGGGAGTCTGGGTCTATGGGTGTATGGGTGTATGGGAGTCTGGGAGTCTGGGAGTCTGGGTCTATGGGTGTATGGGAGTCTGGGAGTCTGGGAGTCTGGGAGTCTGGGTCTATGGGTCTATGGGTGTATGGGAGTCTGGGTCTATGGGTGTATGGGAGTCTGGGTGTATGGGAGTCTGGGTCTATGGGTGTATGGGTGTATGGGAGTCTGGGAGTCTGGGTCTATGGGTGTATGGGAGTCTGGGAGTCTGGGAGTCTGGGTCTATGGGTCTATGGGTGTATGGGAGTCTGGGAGTCTGGGTCTATGGGTGTATGGGAGTCTGGGAGTCTGGGAGTCTGGGAGTCTGGGTCTATGGGTGTATGGGAGTCTGGGTCTATGGGTCTATGGGTCTATGGGTCTATGGGTGTATGGGAGTCTGGGTCTATGGGTGTATGGGTGTGTGGGTATTTGGGTATGTGGCAGTCCAGGTGTTCGGGTGTGCCTAATAAAGTGTCCCTAAGTGGTTCTGAACATTGTCAGGTGAAGTCGTACGTTCTGGATCTCTGCAGGACTTTCCTCTCCTCCAGCGTGCTGTCCCAGGGGACATATCCCAACAGGAACTTCCAGGCTTCTTTCCTCAAAGCATGGCAGAGTCCCTACAGAGAGAGACTTGGTGAGACAGAGTCCTACAGAGACAGACATGGTGAGACAGAGTCCTACAGAGACAGACATGGTGAGACAGAGTCCTACAGAGACAGACATGGTGAGACAGAGTCCTACAGAGACAGACATGGTGAGACAGAGTCCTACAGAGACAGACATGGTGAGACAGAGTCCTACAGAGACAGACATGGTGAGACAGAGTCCTACAGAGACAGACATGGTGAGACAGAGTCCTACAGAGACAGACATGGTGAGACAGAGTCCTACAGAGACAGACATGGTGAGACAGAGTCCTACAGAGACAGACATGGTGAGACAGAGTCCTACAGACAGATAAATGAAATCAATAAAAGACAGATGCTGATTGATGGATTCAAACTGAATATGAGGACGATGTCTTACTCCTTTGAATATGACTTGTTTGAGCAGCGGGATGTTGATCATCCTCCCCTCTGTATCCTGGTGTCTGATCCAGTCCTCTGAGGACAGAGGACCAGTACGGTTCACCTCTGGCCTCGTCCCCAGGTCGATCTGAGGGGTCAGAGGTCAGACAGACAGGTCAGAGGTGAGACAAACCAGTCAGAGGTGAGACAGACAGGTTAGAGGTGAGACAGACAGGCCAGAGGTGAGACAAACCAGTCAGAGGTGAGACAAACCAGTCAGAGGTGAGACAGACAGGTCAGAGGTGAGACAGACAGGTCAGAGGTGAGACAGACAGGCCAGAGGTGAGACGGACAGGCCAGAGGTGAGACGGACAGGTCAGAGGTGAGACGGACAGGTCAGAGGTGAGACAAACCAGTCAGAGGTGAGACAGACAGGTCAGAGGTGAGACAGACAGGTCAGAGGTGAGACAGACAGGTCAGAGGTGAGACAGACAGGCCAGAGGTGAGACAGACAGGCCAGAGGTGAGACGGACAGGCCAGAGGTGAGACGGACAGGTCAGAGGTGAGACAAACCAGTCAGAGGTGAGACAGACAGGTCAGAGGTGAGACAGACAGGTCAGAGGTGAGACAGACAGGTCAGAGGTGAGACAGACAGGTCAGAGGTGAGACAGACAGGCCAGAGGTGAGACAGACAGGCCAGAGGTGAGACAGACAGGCCAGAGGTGAGACAGACAGGTCAGAGGTGAGACGGACAGGTCAGAGGTGAGACGGACAGGTCAGAGGTGAGACGGACAGGTCAGAGGTCATGTGATCCCTCACCCTGGTGATGACCTCAAAGCCGGGCTCCTCCTGCTGGTTGATCTCCAGTCCGGGGATGACCTCCCCCAGCAGCTCCACCTCCTCCGGGGGGCGCTGGTGCTGCTCCTCCGTCCCCCGGAACGCATCGAAGATGTAGTTGGTGACTTTGGAGAAGCCGCCCAGCGTGGTGACGTAGGGGTCCTTCCTGAACTTCTGCTGGAGACCAACGGTTCTGTCAACACCACCTTCAGAGGAGGTTCTAGTGATGGAGGCTCATGACGCTACGCCCTGCATCCACCTTCAGAGGAGGTTCTAGTGATGGAGGCTCATGACGCTACGCCCTGCATCCACCTTCAGAGGAGGTTCTAGTGATGGAGGCTCATGACGCTACGCCCTGCATCCACCTTCAGAGGAGGTTCTAATGATGGAGGCTCAAGACGCTACGCCCTGCATCCACCTTCAGAGGAGGTTCTAGTGATGGAGGCTCATGACGCTACGCCCTTCATCCACCTTCAGAGGAGGTTCTAGTGATGGAGGCTCATGACGCTACGCCCTGCATCCACCTTCAGAGGAGGTTCTAGTGATGGAGGCTCATGACGCTACGCCCTGCATCCACCTTCAGAGGAGGTTCTAATGATGGAGGCTCAAGACGCTACGCCCTGCATCCACCTTCAGAGGAGGTTCTAGTGATGGAGGCTCATGACGCTACGCCCTGCATCCACCTTCAGAGGAGGTTCTAGTGATGGAGGCTCGGGACGCTACGCCCTGCATCCACCTTCAGAGGAGGTTCTAGTGATGGAGGCTCATGACGCTACGCCCTGCATCCACCTTCAGAGGAGGTTCTAGTGATGGAGGCTCATGACGCTACGCCCTTCATCCACCTTCAGAGGAGGTTCTAGTGATGGAGGCTCATGACGCTACGCCCTGCATCCACCTTCAGAGGAGGTTCTAGTGATGGAGGCTCATGACGCTACGCCCTGCATCCACCTTCAGAGGAGGTTCTAGTGATGGAGGCTCATGACGCTACGCCCTGCATCCACCTTCAGAGGAGGTTCTAATGATGGAGGCTCAAGACGCTACGCCCTGCATCCACCTTCAGAGGAGGTTCTAGTGATGGAGGCTCATGACGCTACGCCCTGCATCCACCTTCAGAGGAGGTTCTAATGATGGAGGCTCATGACGCTACGCCCTGCATCCACCTTCAGAGGAGGTTCTAATGATGGAGGCTCATGACGCTACGCCCTGCATCCACCTTCAGAGGAGGTTCTAGTGATGGAGGCTCATGACGCTACGCCCTGCATCCACCTTCAGAGGAGGTTCTAGTGATGGAGGCTCATGACGCTACGCCCTTCATCCACCTTCAGAGGAGGTTCTAGTGATGGAGGCTCATGACGCTACGCCCTGCATCCACCTTCAGAGGAGGTTCTAGTGATGGAGGCTCAAGACGCTACGCCCTGCATCCACCTTCAGAGGAGGTTCTAGTGATGGAGGCTCGGGACGCTACGCCCTGCATCCACCTTCAGAGGAGGTTCTAATGATGGAGGCTCAAGACGCTACGCCCTGCATCCACCTTCAGAGGAGGTTCTAGTGATGGAGGCTCATGACGCTACGCCCTGCATCCACCTTCAGAGGAGGTTCTAGTGATGGAGGCTCATGACGCTACGCCCTGCATCCACCTTCAGAGGAGGTTCTAGTGATGGAGGCTCATGACGCTACGCCCTTCATCCACCTTCAGAGGAGGTTCTAGTGATGGAGGCTCATGACGCTACGCCCTGCATCCACCTTCAGAGGAGGTTCTAGTGATGGAGGCTCATGACGCTACGCCCTGCATCCACCTTCAGAGGAGGTTCTAGTGATGGAGGCTCGGGACGCTACGCCCTGCATCCACCTTCAGAGGAGGTTCTAATGATGGAGGCTCATGACGCTACGCCCTTCATCCACCTTCAGAGGAGGTTCTAGTGATGGAGGCTCATGATGCTACGCCCTGCATCCACCTTCAGAGGAGGTTCTAGTGATGGAGGCTCATGACGCTACGCCCTGCATCCACCTTCAGAGGAGGTTCTAGTGATGGAGGCTCATGACGCTACGCCCTGCATCCACCTTCAGAGGAGGTTCTAGTGATGGAGGCTCATGACGCTACGCCCTGCATCCACCTTCAGAGGAGGTTCTAATGATGGAGGCTCATGACGCTACGCCCTGCATCCACCTTCAGAGGAGGTTCTAGTGATGGAGGCTCATGACGCTACGCCCTGCATCCACCTTCAGAGGAGGTTCTAGTGATGGAGGCTCATGACGCTACGCCCTTCATCCACCTTCAGAGGAGGTTCTAGTGATGGAGGCTCATGACGCTACGCCCTGCATCCACCTTCAGAGGAGGTTCTAGTGATGGAGGCTCAAGACGCTACGCCCTGCATCCACCTTCAGAGGAGGTTCTAGTGATGGAGGCTCGGGACGCTACGCCCTGCATCCACCTTCAGAGGAGGTTCTAATGATGGAGGCTCAAGACGCTACGCCCTGCATCCACCTTCAGAGGAGGTTCTAGTGATGGAGGCTCATGACGCTACGCCCTGCATCCACCTTCAGAGGAGGTTCTAGTGATGGAGGCTCATGACGCTACGCCCTTCATCCACCTTCAGAGGAGGTTCTAGTGATGGAGGCTCATGACGCTACGCCCTGCATCCACCTTCAGAGGAGGTTCTAGTGATGGAGGCTCGGGACGCTACGCCCTGCATCCACCTTCAGAGGAGGTTCTAATGATGGAGGCTCAAGACGCTACGCCCTGCATCCACCTTCAGAGGAGGTTCTAGTGATGGAGGCTCATGACGCTACGCCCTGCATCCACCTTCAGAGGAGGTTCTAGTGATGGAGGCTCGGGACGCTACGCCCTGCATCCACCTTCAGAGGAGGTTCTAGTGATGGAGGCTCATGACGCTACGCCCTGCATCCACCTTCAGAGGAGGTTCTAGTGATGGAGGCTCATGACGCTACGCCCTGCATCCACCTTCAGAGGAGGTTCTAGTGATGGAGGCTCATGACGCTACGCCCTGCATCCACCTTCAGAGGAGGTTCTAATGATGGAGGCTCATGACGCTACGCCCTGCATCCACCTTCAGAGGAGGTTCTAGTGATGGAGGCTCATGACGCTACGCCCTGCATCCACCTTCAGAGGAGGTTCTAGTGATGGAGGCTCATGACGCTACGCCCTGCATCCACCTTCAGAGGAGGTTCTAGTGATGGAGGCTCATGACGCTACGCCCTGCATCCACCTTCAGAGGAGGTTCTAGTGATGGAGGCTCATGACGCTACGCCCTGCATCCACCTTCAGAGGAGGTTCTAGTGATGGAGGCTCATGACGCTACGCCCTGCATCCACCTTCAGAGGAGGTTCTAGTGATGGAGGCTCATGACGCTACGCCCTGCATCCACCTTCAGAGGAGGTTCTAGTGATGGAGGCTCATGACGCTACGCCCTGCATCCACCTTCAGAGGAGGTTCTAGTGATGGAGGCTCGGGACGCTACGCCCTGCATCCACCTTCAGAGGAGGTTCTAATGATGGAGGCTCAAGACGCTACGCCCTGCATCCACCTTCAGAGGAGGTTCTAGTGATGGAGGCTCATGACGCTACGCCCTGCATCCACCTTCAGAGGAGGTTCTAGTGATGGAGGCTCGGGACGCTACGCCCTGCATCCACCTTCAGAGGAGGTTCTAGTGATGGAGGCTCATGACGCTACGCCCTGCATCCACCTTCAGAGGAGGTTCTAGTGATGGAGGCTCATGACGCTACGCCCTGCATCCACCTTCAGAGGAGGTTCTAGTGATGGAGGCTCATGACGCTACGCCCTGCATCCACCTTCAGAGGAGGTTCTAGTGATGGAGGCTCAAGACGCTACGCCCTGCATCCACCTTCAGAGGAGGTTCTAGTGATGGAGGCTCGGGACGCTACGCCCTGCATCCACCTTCAGAGGAGGTTCTAATGATGGAGGCTCGGGACGCTACGCCCTTCATCCACCTTCAGAGGAGGTTCTAGTGATGGAGGCTCATGACGCTACGCCCTGCATCCACCTTCAGAGGAGGTTCTAGTGATGGAGGCTCATGATGCTACGCCCTGCATCCACCTTCAGAGGAGGTTCTAGTGATGGAGGCTCATGATGCTACGCCCTGCATCCACCTTCAGAGGAGGTTCTAGTGATGGAGGCTCATGATGCTACGCCCTGCATAATAGTAACGGTCTTTATTCAGGATGTCGCTTCCTCACCTGAACGAGGCCGAAGTTGTTGTCGTCCAGCAGGTTCTCAAAGGACTGAGAAAGAGCTCTGTTTGGAGTGCTAACCATCAGACAAGTGTCATCTTCTGGAGCTCTGCACACACACACACACACACACATATTACACACACACAGACAGACACACAAGAGGACGCAGTTTCTTTCAAGATAAAATCCAGAAGCAGTGAGTCACCTCTTCATTGATCTCTGCAGCCAATCAGAGCGACTGCTGGTGCACTTTCATTATGAGGCTCAGATAAGAACTTTAATAAGAGCTATCTGCAGAGAGATCATGATACCACAGAGGACAACAGCGTTCATTCAGCCCTTAAGCTCTTCATTCATCCCTTCATCTGTTCATTCTGTCATTCATCCCCTCATCTCTTCATGCATCCCTTAATTTGTTCATTCCTTCCTTCACTCATTCATCTCAGGATGGTGTTGTGTACTCACTCGCTGAGCAGAGCAAACCTCCTGAGGCTGTCCAGGAACTCTCTGCTGCCGCCATGATGGAAGTGCAGAGCAGGCAGGGAGGAGCAGGAATCCTTCAGCTTCAGAACCAGAAAGGTCCAACCTTCTTCCTTTACGGTGATGGACCGGAGGTCACTGACAGCAAAGCTGAATGCCCCCCGGCTCCTCTCATGGCAGTGGTTCAGAGAGCCTGACAGACCAGGGACAGGGTTCAGAAAACTACTGGTGTAGTAGTTTTTATTTTATATATATATATATATATATATATATATATATATATATATATATATATATATATATATATATATATATATATATATATATATATATATATATATATATATATATATATATATATATATATATATATATATATATATATACACACACACACACACACACACGTAGACATGTGTCTTTAAATATTAGGCCACACCCCTTAGAAGTTCATTGGTCCATATCCTCTAAACACAATGAGATATCAACAAGCTTGTGATATAATAATAATAAACCACAGAGTTTTGTAAGAATCGGACCAAGCATTTAGGAGAAAATGGAAAAAACGTGTTCAATTCAAAATGGTTGAAAACAATCTGAATGCAAAGACGCAGCATTATAATAATAAAGATGACAATAACAATAGGTCAGGTCTCGGGCCCTAATGATGCAGAAAATGATTGTTTCTGTAAAAACACAGCAGCCATGATGTGAACAAAGAGAACCTCCTGAAGTGCGCGTCTTCAGAGCGAGTGCACAGAACTTACCCTCTCCGTTAGAGCAGCTCTTCTTCTTGAAGGACACGGCGTTGACCATGTCCCACTCCGTCTCGTAGCTCTGCTGGCTTTCCAACAGATGCAGGGACTTCTCACCTGAAACCTGGTCCCACTCCATGACTGAACTGGAGTCCTGAGGAGACAAACACTCCACTAAGAACAGAAATGTACTCAGTAGGGTATATTTATATTACATTAAGATGATATATGTGTATATATATATGTGCATAGTGTATTTTTAGATATAGAGTGTAACTGTAGTTATAGTGTAACTGTAGTTATAGTGTAACTGTAGTTGTAGTGTAACTGTAGTTGTAGTTATAGTGTAACTGTAGTTATAGTGTAACTGTAGTTGTAGTTATAGTGTAACTGTAGTTGTAGTTATAGTGTAACTGTAGTTGTAGTTATAGTGTAACTGTAGTTGTAGTGTAACTGTAGTTGTAGTTATAGTGTAACTGTAGTTGTAGTTATAGTGTAACTGTAGTTATAGTGTAACTGTAGTTGTAGTTATAGTGTAACTGTAGTTAGTGTAACTATAGTTATAGTGTAACTGTAGTTGTAGTGTAACTGTAGTTGTAGTGTAACTATAGTAAGAGTGTAACTGTAGTTATAGTGTAACTGTAGTAGTAGTGTAACTGTAGTTGTAGTGTAACTGTAGTTATAGTGTAACTGTAGTTGTAGTGTAACTGTAGTTATAGTGTAACTATAGTTGTAGTTATAGTGTAACTGTAGTAGTGTAACTGTAGTTGTAGTAGTAGTGTAACTGTAGTTGTAGTTATAGTGTAACTGTAGTAGTGTAACTGTAGTTGTAGTAGTAGTGTAACTGTAGTAGTAGTGTAACTGTAGTTGTAGTTATAGTGTAACTGTAGTAGTGTAACTGTAGTTGTAGTAGTAGTGTAACTGTAGTTGTAGTTATAGTGTAACTGTAGTAGTGTAACTGTAGTTATAGTGTAACTGTAGTAGTAGTGTAACTGTAGTTGTAGTGTAACTGTAGTTATAGTGTAACTGTAGTTGTAGTGTAACTGTAGTTGTAGTGTAACTATAGTAATAGTGTAACTGTAGTAGTAGTGTAACTGTAGTTATAGTGTAACTGTAGTTGTAGTGTAACTATAGTAAGAGTGTAACTGTAGTTATAGTGTAACTGTAGTTGTAGTGTAACTATAGTAAGAGTGTAACTGTAGTTATAGTGTAACTGTAGTTGTAGTGTAACTGTAGTTGTAGTGTAACTGTAGTTGTAGTGTAACTGTAGTAGTAGTGTAACTGTAGTTGTAGTGTAACTGTAGTTGTAGTGTTGTAACTGTAGTAGTAGTGTAACTGTAGTTATAGTGTAACTGTAGTAGTAGTAGTGTAACTGTAGTTGTAGTGTAACTATAGTAAGAGTGTAACTGTAGTAGTAGTGTAACTGTAGTTGTAGTGTTGTAACTGTAGTAGTAGTGTAACTGTAGTTATAGTGTAACTGTAGTAGTAGTGTAACTGTAGTTGTAGTGTAACTGTAGTTATAGTGTAACTGTAGTTGTAGTGTAACTGTAGTTGTAGTGTAACTGTAGTTATAGTGTAACTGTAGTTGTAGTGTAACTGTAGTTATAGTGTAACTGTAGTTATAGTGTAACTGTAGTTGTAGTGTAACTGTAGTAGTAGTGTAACTGTAGTTGTAGTGTTGTAACTGTAGTAGTAGTGTAACTGTAGTTATAGTGTAACTGTAGTTGTAGTGTAACTGTAGTAGTAGTGTAACTGTAGTTGTAGTGTAACTGTAGTTGTAGTGTAACTGTAGTTATAGTGTAACTGTAGTTGTGTAACTGTAGTTATAGTGTAACTGTAGTAGTAGTGTAACTGTAGTTGTAGTGTAACTGTAGTTATAGTGTAACTGTAGTTGTAGTGTAACTATAGTAAGAGTGTAACTGTAGTAGTAGTGTAACTGTAGTTATAGTGTAACTGTAGTTGTAGTGTAACTGTAGTTGTAGTGTTGTAACTGTAGTAGTAGTGTAACTGTAGTTATAGTGTAACTGTAGTAGTAGTGTAACTGTAGTTATAGTGTAACTGTAGTTGTAGTGTAACTGTAGTTGTAGTGTTGTAACTGTAGTAGTAGTGTAACTGTAGTTATAGTGTAACTGTAGTTGTAGTGTAACTGTAGTTGTAGTGTTGTAACTGTAGTAGTAGTGTAACTGTAGTTATAGTGTAACTGTAGTTGTAGTGTAACTGTAGTTGTAGTGTTGTAACTGTAGTAGTAGTAGTGTAACTGTAGTTATAGTGTAACTGTAGTTGTAGTGTTGTAACTGTAGTAGTAGTGTAACTGTAGTTATAGTGTAACTGTAGTAGTAGTGTAACTGTAGTTATAGTGTAACTGTAGTTGTAGTGTAACTGTAGTTGTAGTGTTGTAACTGTAGTAGTAGTGTAACTGTAGTTATAGTGTAACTGTAGTTGTAGTGTAACTGTAGTTGTAGTGTTGTAACTGTAGTAGTAGTGTAACTGTAGTTATAGTGTAACTGTAGTTGTAGTGTAACTGTAGTTGTAGTGTTGTAACTGTAGTAGTAGTAGTGTAACTGTAGTTATAGTGTAACTGTAGTTATAGTGTAACTGTAGTTGTAGTGTTGTAACTGTAGTTGTAGTGTAACTGTAGTTATAGTGTAACTGTAGTTGTAGTGTAACTGTAGTTATAGTGTAACTGTAGTTATAGTGTAACTGTAGTTGTAGTGTAACTGTAGTAGTAGTGTAACTGTAGTTGTAGTGTTGTAACTGTAGTAGTAGTGTAACTGTAGTTATAGTGTAACTGTAGTTGTAGTGTAACTGTAGTAGTAGTGTAACTGTAGTTGTAGTGTAACTGTAGTTGTAGTGTAACTGTAGTTATAGTGTAACTGTAGTTGTAGTGTAACTGTAGTTGTAGTGTAACTGTAGTAGTGTAACTGTAGTTATAGTGTAACTGTAGTAGTAGTGTAACTGTAGTTGTAGTGTAACTGTAGTTATAGTGTAACTGTAGTTGTAGTGTAACTATAGTAAGAGTGTAACTGTAGTAGTAGTGTAACTGTAGTTATAGTGTAACTGTAGTTGTAGTGTAACTGTAGTTGTAGTGTTGTAACTGTAGTAGTAGTGTAACTGTAGTTATAGTGTAACTGTAGTAGTAGTGTAACTGTAGTTATAGTGTAACTGTAGTTGTAGTGTAACTGTAGTTGTAGTGTTGTAACTGTAGTAGTAGTGTAACTGTAGTTATAGTGTAACTGTAGTTGTAGTGTAACTGTAGTTGTAGTGTTGTAACTGTAGTAGTAGTGTAACTGTAGTTATAGTGTAACTGTAGTTGTAGTGTAACTGTAGTTGTAGTGTTGTAACTGTAGTAGTAGTAGTGTAACTGTAGTTATAGTGTAACTGTAGTTGTAGTGTTGTAACTGTAGTAGTAGTGTAACTGTAGTTATAGTGTAACTGTAGTAGTAGTGTAACTGTAGTTATAGTGTAACTGTAGTTGTAGTGTAACTGTAGTTGTAGTGTTGTAACTGTAGTAGTAGTGTAACTGTAGTTATAGTGTAACTGTAGTTGTAGTGTAACTGTAGTTGTAGTGTTGTAACTGTAGTAGTAGTGTAACTGTAGTTATAGTGTAACTGTAGTTGTAGTGTAACTGTAGTTGTAGTGTTGTAACTGTAGTAGTAGTAGTGTAACTGTAGTTATAGTGTAACTGTAGTTATAGTGTAACTGTAGTTGTAGTGTTGTAACTGTAGTTGTAGTGTAACTGTAGTTGTAGTGTAACTGTAGTTGTAGTGTAACTGTAGTTGTAGTGTTGTAACTGTAGTTGTAGTGTAACTGTAGTTGTAGTGTAACTGTAGTTATAGTGTAACTGTAGTAGTAGTGTAACTGTAGTTATAGTGTAACTGTAGTTATAGTGTAACTGTAGTTGTGTTGTAACTGTAGTTGTAGTGTAACTGTAGTTGTAGTGTAACTGTAGTTGTAGTGTAACTGTAGTAGTAGTAGTGTAACTGTAGTTGTAGTGTAACTGTAGTTGTAGTGTAACTGTAGTAGTAGTGTAACTGTAGTTATAGTGTAACTGTAGTTGTAGTGTAACTGTAGTTGTAGTGTAACTGTAGTTATAGTGTAACTGTAGTTATAGTGTAACTGTAGTTGTAGTGTTGTAACTGTAGTTGTAGTGTAACTGTAGTTATAGTGTAACTGTAGTTGTAGTGTAACTGTAGTTATAGTGTAACTGTAGTAGTAGTGTAACTGTAGTTGTAGTGTAACTGTAGTTATAGTGTAACTGTAGTTATAGTGTAACTGTAGTTGTAGTGTAACTGTAGTTGTAGTGTTGTAACTGTAGTAGTAGTGTAACTGTAGTTATAGTGTAACTGTAGTTGAAATAGGAGTAATACAGGCCACCCTGAGACAAACCTTTCCAGCACACAGCATGTTTGATGTGTCGACTGTTTCTTCCACAGGTTTGTACTCAACAATGACTTCAGCATCCTGACGTGTGGAGAAACAAACCAGAGTCAGTCAGTGTGACGACTCATCACTAAAACCGTCACGATGCATTTGTGCTGCTTCTGATACCTGGTTTTATAGCAGCCACACTTCCTCTGTTCAATATCTCCAATAATAATAAATAAATACATAGCGCTATCACTAAAGTCTCAAACAACCCTCTTCCTGGAGCGTGCTTCCAAACTCTCGGTATCTCCAGCGTACCGCCGTGAACACACCGCTGGCTAACATGACCTGCAGGCCGACGACTAGAAGACAGACGGGACAGAAGAGGTCACTTTCAACAGGCGGGTGGAATCCTACGTATTCTTGTCCCGCTGTAACTCGTGCTTAGCTTCCATGTCATAAGCATGGTCACGGAAGAGGGGGAAATACTGCCCCCTATCTGTCTGGAGCAAGAGGTCTGATGGGAACATGTTCTTCCATCACAGCATCACAGACGCCTTTGTGGTTTTGACAGAACGTGACATGACCGGATGAATCAGATAAAGTGTGAATGAGCTGAAACAGGATGTGTGTGCCCAGTGGGTTCCAGAGTCAGCTGTTGTACCTTGTCAACAACCCGGAGAGAGCCTGAGACGAGCGAGTCCTGCCCGACGGCGTCTTCGTCGCTGCTCGGGTGGATGAAGACTCCTTCATGTTCAAATACGACCTGAGGCAGACGTCATGGGGAGTTATTTCACATCCAGGAAGTTATGTCTGCGCTACTTATGTTGTGTTTCACAGGATCTCTATGAAATATGATGTTCTTACCTGCTGTGTGTAGATTAATTTTTTTATATATATATATATATATATATATATATATATATATATATATATCCCCTATGTTCTATAGATTGTTATTCTTGTTGCTCAAACAGTTACTTGGTATTCATGTGATTCAGTGAACTAATATAATACATATTTGATGTATTGTCACTTTATTACTATTCATATTATTTCTTAATGTTTTAGCAAAGGTCTAAGGGGCCCAGATCTCAGGGGACCAGGTCTCGGGGGACCAGGTCTCGGGGGACCAGGTCTCGGGGGACTAGGTCTCGGGGGGCCAGGTCTCAGATACCAGGTCTAAGGGGCACAGATCTCGGGGACCAAGTCTCAGGGACCAGGTCTCAGGGGCCCAGGTCTCAGGGGCCCAGGTCTCAGGGGCCCAGGTCTCAGGGGCCCAGGTCTCGGGGGCCCAGGTCTCGGGGGACTAGATCTCGGGGGACCAGATCTCGGGGGGCCAGGTCTCGGGGGGCCAGGTCTCGGGGGGCCAGGTCTCGGGGGACTAGATCTCGGGGGACTAGGTCTCGGGGGACTAGGTCTCGGGGGACTAGGTCTCGGGGGCCAGGTCTCGGGGGGCCAGGTCTCAGGGGACCAGGTCTCAGATACCAGGTCTAAGGGGCACAGATCTCGGGGACCAAGTCTCAGATACCAGGTCTCAGGTCTCAGATACCAGGTCTAAGGGGCACAGATCTCGGGGACCAATTCTCAGATACCAGGTCTCAGGGGACCAGGTCTTAGATACCAGGTCTCAGGGGACCAGGTCTCAGATACCAGGTCTAAGGGGACCAGGTCTCAGATACCAGGTCTCAGGGGACCAAGTCTCAGATACCAGGTCTCAGGGGACCAGGTCTTAGATACCAGGTCTCAGGGGACCAGGTCTCAGATACCAGGTCTCAGGGGACCAGGTCTCAGATACCAGGTCTAAGGGGCACAGATCTCGGGGACCAGGTCTCAGATACCAGGTCTCAGGGGGCCAGTCTTTGAGCTCGTGACGTAGCGGCTCCGGGTCTTGCTGTGCACCTCTGGTCAATGGACGGGTGAGTTCGGGGTAGTTCCGTGTCTCGTGGCGCCTGTGAGGGCTGCTGATGTCACAACACAGCTAGCACAGAGGCTAACGGCTGCTCGAGCTCCACTAGCTGCTCGGCTCGAGCAGCCGTTATAACCCCACGTTATAACCGAACACAAGCATCTACAACCACACTATTCATGACGTATTGCCGTCATTTAAAAACCTAGAACAGTTTCTACCTTCAAAAGCGCGTCCGCCGCCATGTCACCTGCTCCGTCTCGCTCCTGATGACGTCACTGCTCACGTGCCTGTCAACTTCCAAAACAAAACGGACAAGTCAGCTTCCGGTGGAGAACGTTCTTCTTCTGTTACTTTTTATGGCGGTTGGCAAACAGCTTCCGAGTGCATGACCGCCACCCACTGATCTGGAGTGTGGACTTTAAATCTCTTATTAAGACCAGTATGACCATTCCTCTAGTTTTATAATAACATAGAGGAAACCATTAAGACCAGTATGACCATTCCTCTAGTTTTATAATAACATAGAGGAAACCATTAAGACCAGTATGACCATTCCTCTAGTTTTATAATAACATAGAGGAAACCATTAAGACCAGTATGACCATTCCTCTAGTTTTATAATAACATAGAGGAAACCATTAAGACCAGTATGACCATTCCTCTAGTTTTATAATAACATAGAGGGAACCATTAAGACCAGTATGACCATTCCTCTAGTTTTATAATAACATAGAGGGAACCATTAAGACCAGTATGACCATTCCTCTAGTTTTATAATAACAGAGGGAACCATTAAGACCAGTATGACCATTCCTCTAGTTTTATAATAACATAGAGGAAACCATTAAGACCAGTATGACCATTCCTCTAGTTTTATAATAACAGAGGGAACCATTAAGACCAGTATGACCATTCCTCTAGTTTTATAATAACAGAGGGAACCATTAAGACCAGTATGACCATTCCTCTAGTTTTATAATAACATAGAGGGAACCATTAAGACCAGTATGACCATTCCTCTAGTTTTATAATAACACAGAGGGAACCATTAAGACCAGTATGACCATTCCTCTAGTTTTATAATAACACAGAGGGAACCATTAAGACCAGTATGACCATTCCTCTAGTTTTATAATAACATAGAGGAAACCATTAAGACCAGTATGACCATTCCTCTAGTTTTATAATAACACAGAGGGAACCATTAAGACCTCTACCCACTGTAACCCCATAACTATGACCATCATCTCACATGTAAGATAGGTCATTATGAGTCTGATGCTATGACCTCTCTGGCCTCACGTCCTCTACTATCACTCCGCACCTTCTCCATCACTCAGCACCTTCTCCATCTCTCTCCACCTTCACTCAGCACCTTCTCCATCACTCAGCACCTTCTCAATCTCTCTCCACCTTCACTCAGCACCTTCTCAATCTCTCTCCACCTACACTCAGCACCTTCTCAATCTCTCTCCACCTTCACTCAGCACCTTCTCCATCACTCAGCACCTTCTCAATCTCTCTCCGCCTTCACTCAGCACCTTCTCCATCACTCAGCACCTTCTCAATCTCTCTCCACCTTCACTCAGCACCTTCTCCATCACTCAGAACCTTCTCCATCTCTCTCCACCTTCACTCAGCACCTTCTCCATCACTCAGCACCTTCTCCATCTCTCTCCACCTTCAATCAGCACCTTCTCCATCACTCAGCACCTTCTCCATCACTCAGCACCTTCTCAATCTCTCTCCACCTTCACTCAGCACCTTCTCCATCTCTCTCCACCTTCACTCAGCACCTTCTCCATCACTCAGCACCTTCTCAATCTCTCTCCACCTTCACTCAGCACCTTCTCCATCTCTCTCCACCTTCACTCAGCACCTTCTCCATCACTCAGCACCTTCTCAATCTCTCTCCACCTTCACTCAGCACCTTCTCCATCTCTCTCCACCTTCACTCAGCACCTTCTCCATCACTCAGCACCTTCTCCATCTCTCTCCACCTTCACTCAGCACCTTCTCCATCACTCAGCACCTTCTCAATTTCTCTCCACCTTCACTCAGCACCTTCTCCATCACTCAGCACCTTCTCAATCTCTCTCCACCTTCAATCAGCACCTTCTCCATCTCTCTCCACCTTCACTCAGCACCTTCTCCATCACTCAGCACCTTCTCCATCTCTCTCCACCTTCAATCAGCACCTTCTCCATCACTCAGCACCTTCTCCATCACTCAGCACCTTCTCAATCTCTCTCCACCTTCACTCAGCACCTTCTCCATCTCTCTCCACCTTCACTCAGCACCTTCTCCATCACTCAGCACCTTCTCAATCTCTCTCCACCTTCACTCAGCACCTTCTCCATCTCTCTCCACCTTCACTCAGCACCTTCTCCATCACTCAGCACCTTCTCCATCTCTCTCCACCTTCACTCAGCACCTTCTCCATCACTCAGCACCTTCTCCATCCCTCTCCACCTTCACTCAGCACCTTCTCCATCACTCAGCACCTTCTCCATCTCTCTCCACCTTCACTCAGCACCTTCTCCATCACTCAGCACCTTCTCAATCTCTCTCCACCTTCAATCAGCACCTTCTCCATCTCTCTCCACCTTCACTCAGCACCTTCTCCATCACTCAGCACCTTCTCCATCACCTTCTCCATCACTCAGCACCTTCTCCATCAATCAGCACCTTCTCCATCACCCAGCACCTTCTCCATCACCTTCTCCATCACTCAGCACCTTTTCCATCACCTTCTCCATCACTCTCCACCTTCACTCAGCACCTTCTCCATCTCTCTCCACCTTCACTCAGCACCTTCTCCATCTCTCTCCACCTTCACTCAGCACCTTCTCCTACATTCAGCACCTTCTCCATCTCTCTCCACCTTCACTCAGCACCTTCTCCATCACTCAGCACCTTCTCCATCTCTCTCCACCTTCACTCAGCACCTTCTCCATCACTCAGCACCTTCTCAATCTCTCTCCACCTTCACTCAGCACCTTCTCAATCTCTCTCCACCTACACTCAGCACCTTCTCAATCTCTCTCCACCTTCACTCAGCACCTTCTCCATCACTCAGCACCTTCTCAATCTCTCTCCGCCTTCACTCAGCACCTTCTCCATCACTCAGCACCTTCTCAATCTCTCTCCACCTTCACTCAGCACCTTCTCCATCACTCAGAACCTTCTCCATCTCTCTCCACCTTCACTCAGCACCTTCTCCATCACTCAGCACCTTCTCCATCTCTCTCCACCTTCAATCAGCACCTTCTCCATCACTCAGCACCTTCTCAATCTCTCTCCACCTTCACTCAGCACCTTCTCCATCTCTCTCCACCTTCACTCAGCACCTTCTCCATCACTAAGCACCTTCTCCATCTCTCTCCACCTTCACTCAGCACCTTCTCCATCACTCAGCACCTTCTCCATCTCTCTCCACCTTCACTCAGCACCTTCTCCATCACTCAGCACCTTCTCCATCTCTCTCCACCTTCACTCAGCACCTTCTCCATCACTCAGCACCTTCTCAATCTCTCTCCACCTTCAATCAGCACCTTCTCCATCTCTCTCCACCTTCACTCAGCACCTTCTCCATCACTCAGCACCTTCTCAATTTCTCTCCACCTTCACTCAGCACCTTCTCCATCTCTCTCCACCTTCACTCAGCACCTTCTCCATCACTCAGCACCTTCTCCATCTCTCTCCACCTTCACTCAGCACCTTCTCCATCACTCAGCACCTTCTCCATCTCTCTCCACCTTCACTCAGCACCTTCTCCATCTCTCTCCACCTTCACTCAGCACCTTCTCCATCTCTCTCCACCTTCACTCAGCACCTTCTCCTTCACTCAGCACCTTCACCTTTTTTTATTTTTAAATGTTTAATCTTTTTGTTTTTAAGGGAACGATACCTCTAGTCCACACCCCCAATACAGTGTGTGGCGGTAATGCTTATTTTGTTGGATGCCATCCGCCATAAAGCCGAAGAAGAAGAACGAAGAAGATGCAGAGTCTCGTTCTGTATCGCGAGAGTTAGGTGAGCGCAGAGCAGAAGCTAGCTGCGAGCTAACCGTCGGAGCGGAGCGCCTCATAACCGACTGTCGGTGAACCATGAGCGGTCTAGCGGCTTCAGCCCGGTGAGACGACAGCCGGTGGGCCGCTTCAAACAAAGATGGACGTGGTGAGCCGTTCTCCCGGAGAGGAGCTGGAGGACGGGGAGATCTGCGACGACGAAACCGAGGAGAGTGCGCCTCTCCGGCGGGGGGATGGTCGCGTCAGCAGGCCCGCCCGCGGGGCTCCTCCACGGACACGGAAACCTCACCAGCACGCGCACCCGGTGCTGCCGCACGTGGGCCACCGGTACATGGTTCCCTACGACCGCAGAGCCCACGGCCCGTTCCCCCCGAGCCACCGGAAGCAGTGCGGGCCTAGCGGGCCCGACCGGCCCCCCTCCCCCTCCCCTCCGGGGCTCGGGCTCCACGGGGACCCGAGCCCGAGGACCAGCTTCTGGGAGCGCAGCCACGGGGCCCTGGGCCGGTTCAGGCACCGGGCCATGCCGAACGGGGGCCGCGGGGGCTGGAGCCGTGGCGGCCGGGGAGCCGGTAACTGCAGAGGTCCCCCCGGTCGTTACGGGCCCGGAGAGAGTCACGGGAACAAGAAGGACTCCCCCTCGAGGAAACGTATCCTTAATGGATTTACTGATTATTATAATTAATAACAATATGTAATAGTGATAACCATAAGTAATGGATTTACTGATTATAATAACAAAATGTAATAGTGTTAATATATATATATATATATATATATATATATATATATATATATATATATATATATATATATATATATATATATATATATATATATATATATTGGATTTACTGAATCAATTATTATAATTAATAACAATATGTAATGTTAATATGTAATATATTTACTGAATCAATTATTAATATTGTTAACCTTATGTAATAGTTTTACTGAGTATTATTATAATTAATAACAATATGTAATAGATTTACTGATTACATTATTATTAACAATATGTAATAATGGTAACAATATTTAATGCTAATAACCATATGTAATAATAATAACCATGTCATAACATATAACACAGCCTTCAGCAGTGTAATCCCAGTGAATGATGAATCCTGCTCCTTTAACCAGCCCTCAGAGAAGCAGCAGGGCAGGACCCAGACCAGGAAAGCTAAACCAGAGACCAGTGTTGACGAGTCCTTCGAGGACCTGCTGTCCAAGTACAAGCAGATCCAGCTGGAGCTGGAATGCATCCGCAAGGAGGAGACCATGGCTCTGGAGCCCGACGACACTGGCAGTATTACACCTGGACCTGGACCGGGACCGGGACCGGCTCCTCTGGGTCCAGCAGCAGAGGACTCTGAGCTGGAGAAGGTGGAGGAGAAGAAGGTGTTTCAGGCCTTCAACATCAAACCTCTTCGTCAGAAGCTTCCTCCTCCCGCCGGTCTGGAGGAGCTGGAGAGGGGAGGCGCTGCTGAGCAGGAGGGTGAGCACACAGGAAGTTCTTTACTGTTACGTTGGATAAACATTATTTATACATCAATAGATGGACGTATTCAGAAACATTTTAAATGATAATATCTACTTAAAAGAGAAAGTCAAGTGCGACTGTGGGTCAGTGGTTAGCAGGTCCGTCTTTCAATCAGGGGGTTGGTGGTTCAATCCCCGCCATAGTCAATGTGTCCTTGAGCAAGACCCTTAACGATGAATTTTTCCCTGTAGCTGTTCTACAGTGTATGAATATAATTTGATTGTAAGTCGCTTTGGATAAAAGCCTCAGCTAAATGTAATGTAAAAGTGATCATTATGAGAAATGTCAATAAAAGAACCACTTGAGACGCTTATTTTGAAAGTCTCACTTCCTGTGTCTCCCCAGGAGGTGAAGAAGAGGAAGAAACAACACGAGTTGGAGGAGAAACGGAACCGAAAGCCCAAGAAGAGTCGGAAGAGAAGAAGAAGTGTCTGTGCTGCTCCGAGGAAACCAACAAAGAAGAGAATCGGACCTGTTTGTGTCTCAGAGAATCCTCGGTCTCCAGTGAGGACTCTGTGGTCTCCCCTGACAAGGTGAGGGGGGGTAGTCCATCCCAGTATACATTACCAGTTCACCAGAATGCCTCGGTCTCCAGTGAGGACTCTGTGGTCTCCCCTGACAAGGTGAGGGGGGGTAGTCCATCCCAGTATACATTACCAGTTCACCAGAATGCCTCGGTCTCCAGTGAGGACTCTGTGGTCTCCCCTGACAAGGTGAGGGGGGGTAGTCCATCCCAGTATACATTACCAGTTCACCAGAATGCCTCGGTCTCCAGTGAGGACTCTGTG
This sequence comes from Cyclopterus lumpus, assembly GCF_009769545.1. NCBI lineage: Eukaryota > Metazoa > Chordata > Actinopteri > Perciformes > Cyclopteridae > Cyclopterus > Cyclopterus lumpus. Next base: position 372,942 of record NC_046971.1, on the reverse strand, counting down.
GTCTCCCCTGACAAGGTGAGGGGGGGTAGTCCATCCCAGTATACATTACCAGTTCACCAGAATGCCTCGGTCTCCAGTGAGGACTCTGTGGTCTCCCCTGACAAGGTGAGGGGGGGTAGTCCATCCCAGTATACATTACCAGTATGCCTCTGTTCCCCAGCAGCCACTGGTGAAGGTGGAGGAGGAGGAGCTATCGGAGCTGCAGCTCCGCCTCCTGGCTCTGCAGTCGGCCAGTAAGAAGTGGCAGCAGAAGGAGCAGCAGGTGATGAAGACGAGCAAAGAGCGAATCACTAAAGCCGTCCAGGAAAAGAGCTCCGCCCCCCCCAGCAGGCAGAGGGTCACCACCAGGTCCGCCTCCGCTGCCGCCGCCGCCACCGCCGCAGAGAGGTTCCGACCCAGGTCCAAACCTCTGGACAGGGACAGAGACAGAACCAAGACCGGTCCGAGACCACCGGACCGAGACAGGGAGAGGCCCAAAGCCAGTCCTAAACCGGGTCCCAAGGCTCCAGGGAAGCTCCACGTGGCCAAGAAGATCACGAGTCCAGGTGAGTCCGCACCATGTTAGTACAGCCCCTTGTTACAATATTTATTATTATTATTATTATTATTATACACAAATATTACAAACGTTTATGAAAATTAATATTTTAAAAATATTTATAAACTGTTTTTATGAAAATATTTATTCTGAAAATATTCATAAACATTTGTATGAAAATATTTATAAATATTATTATAAACATTTGTTCTCATTCAAGATTATTAATATTATTAACAAAATATGTGATTATCCTTATCAAACATTATTATACCTTTTCTTATAGTATTGTAAAAGTTTTTAATGAAAATATTTACTATATAAATGAATTGGTTCTGAAGTCTGCAGATGTCTTCTGAGTATGAGACAGTGGAACGTTATGTGATGATGATGATGATGAAGGTGATGATGATGATGGCGACCTTCAGGCTCGGTGGCGAAGCAGGCCTTCAGGAAGCAGCAGCTGAGGACCTGGAAGCTGCAGCAGCAGAGGGAACAGGAAGTGACCCGCAGACAGGAAGAAGAAGACCGACGCAAACGAGAAGACGAGATCCGACGCATCCGAGACCTGTCCAATCAGGACGAGCAGTACAACCGCTTCATGAAGCTGGTGGGGGGGCGGATGAGCACGCGCAGCAGAGTAAGAGGCTGGGCACTGCACTTCCTGTTGGAACACCACAGAAGAAGAGTGACAGGACGTTGTTGTTTCTGCTCTTCAGTCCAGAGACGGAGAACACAGGAAGTCTGCAGGTAAACCGGGACCGGACGCCTCCGGGAACCTGTACCAGTACGACAACTATGACGAGGTTGCCATGGACACGGACAGTGAGACGGGGTCACCAGGTGAGACCAGGACAGGTGCTTCCCCAGTCCTCTTATCTGAGACTTCCTGACTTCCTGTTTACATAAAGTCCTGACTTCCTGTTTACATGACGTTCTCATGCTCTGGTTTCAGTGCCGTCACCGAAACACAACCATCTGAGTGCAGAAGATCCATCAGGTTTCCCTCAGCTGTCTCCTTATGTCGCCGACTGTCTTCAGTTTGGACTGGTACGCTCTTCATCTCCTCCCTCCTCTTCATCCCTCCTTTTCATCCGTCCTCTTCATCTGTCCTCTTCATCTCCTCCCTCCTCTTCATCTGTCCTTTTCATCTGTCCTCTTCATCTCCTCCCTCCTCTTCATCCGTCCTCTTCATCTCCTCCGTCCTCTTCATCCGTCCTCTTCATCTCCTCCGTCCTCTTCATCCGTCCTCTTCATCTCCTCCGTCCTCTTCATCCGTCCTCTTCATCTCCTCCCTCCTTTTCATCCGTCCTCTTCATCTCCTCCGTCCTCTTCATCCGTCCTCTTCATCTCCTCCGTCCTCTTCATCCGTCCTCTTCATCTCCTCCGTCCTCTTCATCCGTCCTCTTCATCTCCTCCGTCCTCTTCATCCGTCCTCTTCATCTCCTCCGTCCTCTTCATCCGTCCTCTTCATCTCCTCCCTCCTTTTCATCCGTCCTCTTCATCTCCTCCGTCCTCTTCATCCGTCCTCTTCATCTCCTCCGTCCTCTTCATCCGTCCTCTTCATCTCCTCCCTCCTCTTCATCCGTCCTCTTCATCAGTCCTCTTCATCTGTCCCCTTCATATCCTCCGTCCTCTTCATCAGTCCTCTTCATATGTCCTCTTCATCTCCTCCCTCCTCTTCATCCGTCCTCTTCATCTCCTCCCTCCTCTTCATCCGTCCTCTTCATCTCCTCCCTCCTCTTCATCCGTCCTCTTCATCTCCTCCCTCCTCTTCATCCGTCCTCTTCATCTCCTCCCTCCTCTTCATCCCTCCTTTTCATCCGTCCTCTTCATCCGTCCTCTTCATCTCCTCCGTCCTCTTCATCCGTCCTCTTCATCTCCTCCCTCCTCTTCATCCCTCCTCTTCATCTCCTCCCTCCTCTTCATCCGTCCTCTTCATCTGTCCCCTTCATCTCCTCCGTCCTCTTCATCCGTCCTCTTCATCTCCTCCGTCCTCTTCATCAGTCCTCTTCATCAGTCCTCTTCATCTCCTCCGTCCTCTTCATCAGTCCTCTTCATCTGTCGCCTTCATCTCCTCCGTCCTCTTCATCCGTCCTCTTCATCTCCTCTGTCCTCCTCCTCATCCCTCCTCTTCACCTCCTCCGTCCTCTTCTTCACCTCCTCTTCATCTCCTCCGTCCTCCTCTTCATCTCCTCTGTCCTCCTCTTCACCTCCTCCGTCCTCCTCTTCACCTCCTCCGTCCTCCTCTTCACTTCCTCCATCCTCCTCTTCACCTCCTCCGTCCTCCTCTTCACCTCCTCCATCCTCTTCTTCACCTCCTCCGTCCTCCCCTTCACTTCCTCCATCCTCCTCTTCACCTCCTCCGTCCTCCTCTTCACCTCCTCCGTCCTCCTCTTCACTTCCTCCATCCTCCTCTTCACCTCCTCCGTCCTCCTCTTCACCTCCTCCATCCTCTTCTTCACCTCCTCCGTCCTCCCCTTCACCTCCTCCATCCTCTTCTTCACCTCCTCCGTCCTCCTCTTCACCTCCTCCGTCCTCCCCTTCACCTCCTCCATCCTCTTCTTCACCACCTCCGTCCTCCTCTTCACCTCCTCCATCCTCTTCTTCACCTCCTCCGTCCTCCTCTTCACTTCCTCCGTCCTCCTCTTCACTTCCTCCGTCCTCCTCTTCACCTCCTCTGTCCTCCTCTTCACCTCCTCCGTCCTCCTCTTCACCTCCTCCATCCTCCTCTTCACCTCCTCCGTCCTCCTCTTCACTTCCTCCGTCCTCCTCTTCACCTCCTCCGTCCTCCTCTTCATCTCCTCCGTCCTCCTCTTCATCTCCTCTGTCCTCCTCTTCATCTCCTCCGTCCTCTTCATCTCCTCCGTCCTCTTCATCTCCTCCGTCCTCCTCTTCATCTCCTCTGTCCTCCTCTTCATCTCCTCCGTCCCCCTCTTCACCTCCTCCGTCCTCCTCTTCATCTCCTCTGTCCTCCTCTTCATCTCCTCCGTCCTCTTCATCTCCTCCGTCCTCTTCATCTCCTCTGTCCTCCTCTTCATCTCCTCTGTCCTCCTCTTCATCTCCTCCGTCCTCTTCATCTCCTCTGTCCTCCTCTTCATCTCCTCCGTCCTCCTCTTCATCTCCTCCGTCCTCCTCTTCATCTCCTCCGTCCTCCTCTTCATCTCCTCTGTCCTCCTCTTCATCTCCTCCGTCCTCTTCATCTCCTCCGTCCTCCTCTTCATCTCCTCTGTCCTCCTCTTCATCTCCTCCGTCCTCCTCTTCATCTCCTCTGTCCTCCTCTTCATCTCCTCCGTCCTCTTCATCTCCTCTGTCCTCCTCTTCATCTCCTCCGTCCTCCTCTTCATCTCCTCCGTCCTCCTCTTCATCTCCTCTGTCCTCCTCTTCATCTCCTCTGTCCTCTTCATCTCCTCTGTCCTCTTCATCTCCTCCGTCCTCCTCTTCATCTCCTCTGTCCTCTTCATCTCCTCTGTCCTCCTCTGTCCTCCTCTTCATCTCCTCCGTCCTCCTCTTCATCTCCTCCGTCCTCTTCATCTCCTCTGTCCTCTTCATCTCCTCTGTCCTCCTCTTCATCTCCTCCGTCCTCCTCTTCATCTCCTCCGTCCTCCTCTTCATCTCCTCTGTCCTCCTCTTCATCTCCTCTGTCCTCCTCTTCATCTCCTCCGTCCTCCTCTTCATCTCCTCTGTCCTCCTCTTCATCTCCTCCGTCCTCCTCTTCATCTCCTCTGTCCTCCTCTTCATCTCCTCTGTCCTCCTCTTCATCTCCTCCGTCCTCCTCTTCATCTCCTCCGTCCTCTTCATATCCTCTGTCCTCCTCTTCATCCGTCCTCTTCATCTCCTCCGTCCTCCTCTTCATCTCCTCCGTCCTCCTCTTCATCTCCTCTGTCCTCCTCTTCATCTCCTCTGTCCTCCTCTTCATCTCCTCCGTCCTCTTCATATCCTCTGTCCTCCTCTTCATCCGTCCTCTTCATCTCCTCCGTCCTCCTCTTCATCTCCTCCGTCCTCCTCTTCATCTCCTCTGTCCTCCTCTTCATCTCCTCCGTCCCCCTCTTCATCTCCTCCGTCCTCCTCTTCATCTCCTCTGTCCTCCTCTTCATCTCCTCCGTCCTCCTCTTCATCTCCTCCGTCCTCTTCATCTCCTCCGTCCTCCTCTTCATCTCCTCTGTCCTCCTCTTCATCTCCTCCGTCCCCCTCTTCACCTCCTCCGTCCTCCTCTTCATCTCCTCTGTCCTCCTCTTCATCTCCTCCGTCCCCCTCTTCACCTCCTCCGTCCTCTTCTTCATCTCCTCTGTCCTCCTCTTCATCTCCTCCGTCCTCTTCATCTCCTCCGTCCTCTTCATCTCCTCTGTCCTCCTCTTCATCTCCTCTGTCCTCCTCTTCATCTCCTCCGTCCTCCTCTTCATCTCCTCTGTCCTCCTCTTCACCTCCTCCGTCCTCCTCTTCATCTCCTCCGTCCTCCTCTTCATCTCCTCTGTCCTCCTCTTCACTTCCTCCGTCCTCTTCATCTCCTCCGTCCTCCTCTTCATCTCCTCTGTCCTCCTCTTCATCGCCTCCGTCCTCTTCATCTCCTCATCCCTCCTCTTCACCTCCTCCGTCCTCTTCTTCACCTCCTCTTCATCTCCTCCGTCCTCCTCTTCACCTCCTCTGTCCTCCTCTTCACCTCCTCCGTCCTCCTCTTCACCTCCTCCGTCCTCCTCTTCACTTCCTCCATCCTCCTCTTCACCTCCTCCGTCCTCCTCTTCACCTCCTCCGTCCTCTTCTTCACCTCCTCCGTCCTCCCCTTCACTTCCTCCATCCTCCTCTTCACCTCCTCCGTCCTCCTCTTCACCTCCTCCATCCTCTTCTTCACCTCCTCCGTCCTCCTCTTCACTTCCTCCGTCCTCCTCTTCACCTCCTCCGTCCTCCTCTTCACCTCCTCTGTCCTCCTCTTCATCTCCTCCGTCCTCCTCTTCATCTCCTCTGTCCTCCTCTTCACCTCCTCCGTCCTCCTCTTCATCTCCTCCGTCCTCCTCTTCACCTCCTCCGTCCTCTTCTTCACCTCCTCCGTCCTCCCCTTCACTTCCTCCATCCTCCTCTTCACCTCCTCCGTCCTCCTCTTCACCTCCTCCATCCTCTTCTTCACCTCCTCCGTCCTCCTCTTCACTTCCTCCGTCCTCCTCTTCACCTCCTCCGTCCTCCTCTTCACCTCCTCTGTCCTCCTCTTCATCTCCTCCGTCCTCCTCTTCACTTCCTCCATCCTCCTCTTCACCTCCTCCGTCCTCCTCTTCACCTCCTCCGTCCTCTTCTTCACCTCCTCCGTCCTCCCCTTCACTTCCTCCATCCTCCTCTTCACCTCCTCCGTCCTCCTCTTCACCTCCTCCATCCTCTTCTTCACCTCCTCCGTCCTCCTCTTCACTTCCTCCGTCCTCCTCTTCACCTCCTCCGTCCTCCTCTTCACCTCCTCTGTCCTCCTCTTCATCTCCTCCGTCCTCCTCTTCATCTCCTCTGTCCTCCTCTTCACCTCCTCCGTCCTCCTCTTCATCTCCTCCGTCCTCCTCTTCATCTCCTCTGTCCTCCTCTTCACTTCCTCCGTCCTCCTCTTCACCTCCTCCGTCCTCCTCTTCACCTCCTCTGTCCTCCTCTTCATCTCCTCCGTCCTCCTCTTCATCTCCTCTGTCCTCCTCTTCACTTCCTCCGTCCTCCTCTTCACCTCCTCCGTCCTCCTCTTCACCTCCTCTGTCCTCCTCTTCACCTCCTCTGTCCTCCTCTTCATCTCCTCCGTCCTCCTCTTCATCTCCTCTGTCCTCCTCTTCATCTCCTCCGTCCTCTTCATATCCTCTGTCCTCCTCTTCATCCGTCCTCTTCATCTCCTCCGTCCTCCTCTTCATCTCCTCTGTCCTCCTCTTCATCTCCTCCGTCCCCCTCTTCACCTCCTCCGTCCTCCTCTTCATCTCCTCTGTCCTCCTCTTCATCTCCTCCGTCCTCTTCATCTCCTCCGTCCTCTTCATCTCCTCTGTCGTCCTCTTCATCTCCTCTGTCCTCCTCTTCATCTCCTCTGTCCTCCTCTTCATCTCCTCCGTCCTCTTCATCTCCTCCGTCCTCCTCTTTATCTCCTCCGTCCTCCTCTTTATCTCCTCCGTCCTCCTCTTCATCTCCTCCGTCCTCCTCTTCATCTCCTCCGTCCTCTTCATCTCCTCTGTCGTCCTCTTCATCTCCTCTGTCCTCCTCTTCATCTCCTCTGTCCTCCTCTTCATCTCCTCCGTCCTCTTCATCTCCTCCGTCCTCCTCTTCATCTCCTCCGTCCTCTTCATCTCCTCCGTCCTCCTCTTCATCTCCTCCGTCCTCTTCATCTCCTCTGTCCTCCTCTTCATCTCCTCTGTCCTCCTCTTCATCTCCTCCGTCCTCCTCTTCATCTCCTCCGTCCTCTTCATCTCCTCTGTCCTCCTCTTCATCTCCTCCGTCCTCCTCTTCATCTCCTCCGTCCTCTTCATCTCCTCCGTCCTCCTCTTCATCTCCTCCGTCCTCCTCTTTATCTCCTCCGTCCTCCTCTTCATCTCCTCCGTCCTCCTCTTCATCTCCTCCGTCCTCTTCATCTCCTCTGTCGTCCTCTTCATCTCCTCCGTCCTCCTCTTCATCTCCTCCGTCCTCCTCTTCATCTCCTCTGTCCTCCTCTTCATCTCCTCCGTCCTCTTCATCTCCTCTGTCGTCCTCTTCATCTCCTCTGTCCTCCTCTTCATCTCCTCCGTCCTCCTCTTCATCTCCTCCGTCCTCCTCTTCATCTCCTCTGTCCTCTTCATCTCCTCTGTCCTCTTCATCTCCTCCGTCCTCCTCTTCATCTCCTCTGTCCTCTTCATCTCCTCTGTCCTCTTCATCTCCTCTGTCCTCTTCATCTCCTCTGTCCTCCTCTTCATCTCCTCTGTCCTCCTCTTCATCTCCTCCGTCCTCCTCTTCATCTCCTCCGTCCTCCTCTTCATCTCCTCCGTCCTCCTCATCAAACATTACGTTGCGTTTCCTTGACACATGGATATCAATGTTTTGGACATAAACAACATGGCTGTCTTAATAACGTCTTCTCTTTGTCTCTCAGCCGTTTCTCTCCCCGATGCTGTCGGCGGTTCCTCCCCCACCTCCACCTCTCCCCCCCCCACCAGACGAGCTGGAGCCACCCCCCAAGCCTCCCTTTGCTGATGAGGAAGAGGAGGAGGAGATGCTGCTGAGGGAGACCTGTCTGATGTCCATGGCCAACAAGAGAGTGACATCCACAGAGGTGACGTAGCCGAGCCCTTGGGTGTGTCTTGTGTGAGGAACCTTTTAATGGACGTCTTGTGCCGTCTCTCTGCAGGAGACGAGCTCCAGCGGCCCTCCGTCTCCTGGAGGTCCTCCGGTCCTTCAGCAGCCAATCAGAGGGAACCTGAGCACCGTCAGCCTGAATACCGTCACTCAGCCCCGAAGCAAGTTTAGCAGAGGACACCATGCTGCCAGAGCGCCGCTAGTGGTGAGGAGGAGGAGGAGGAGGAGGATGATGATGATGATGACGATGATGATGATGATGATGATGATCTGTCTTGTGTTCTTCCAGCTGCCCAGACACAAGGCAGTGGTGGTTTCTCTCATCGACTCAGACGACAGTGACTCGGATGTGGAAGCCTGCAGCTCCACCCAGACCTTTGGAGGACTGGAGTCCATGATCAGGGAGGCCCGAAGGACAGTAGAGGTGAGACACGATCAGAGAGGACAGGTGAGACACGATCAGAGAGGACAGGTGAGACATGATCAGAGAGGACAGGTGAGACACGATCAGAGAGGACAGGTGAGACACGATCAGAGAGGACAGGTGAGACATGATAGGACAGGTGAGACACGATCAGAGAGGACAGGTGAGACATGATCAGAGAGGACAGGTGAGACACGATCAGAGAGGACAGGTGAGACCAATGAATGACTGGTGTTGGTGAATGACCAATGACTGGTGTTGGTGAATGACCAATGACTGGCGTCGGTGAATGACCAATGACTGGCGTCGGTGAATGACCAATGACCGGTGTCGGTGAATGACCAATGACTGGTGTTGGTGAATGACCAATGACTGGTGTCGGTGAATGACCAATGACTGGCGTCGGTGAATGACCAATGACTGGCGTCGGTGAATGACCAATGACCGGTGTCGGTGAATGACCAATGACTGGCGTCGGTGAATGACCAATGACCGGTGTCGGTGAATGACCAATGACCGGCGTCAGTGAATGACCAATGACTGGTGTCGGTCAATGACCAATGACTGGTGTTGGTGAATGACCAATGACTGGTGTCGGTGAATGACCAATGACTGGTGTTGGTGAATGACCAATGACTGGTGTCGGTGAATGACCAATGACCGGTGTCGGTGAATGACCAATGACTGGTGTCGGTGAATGACCAATGACCGGTGTCGGTGAATGACCAATGACCGGCGTCGGTGAATGACCAATGACCGGCGTCGGTGAATGACCAATGACTGGCGTCGGTGAATGACCAATGACTGGCGTCGGTGAATGACCAATGACTGGTGTTGGTGAATGACCAATGACTGGTGTTGGTGAATGACCAATGACCGGTGTCGGTGAATGACCAATGACTGGTGTTGGTGAATGACCAATGACTGGTGTCGGTGAATGACCAATGACCGGTGTCGGTGAATGACCAATGACCGGTGTTGGTGAATGACCAATGACCGGTGTCGGTGAATGACCAATGACCGGTGTTGGTGAATGACCAATGACCGGTGTCGGTGAATGACCAATGACCGGTGTCGGTGAATGACCAATGACTGGCGTCGGTGAATGACCAATGACCGGTGTTGGTGAATGACCAATGACTGGTGTCAGTGAATGACCAATGACTGGCGTCGGTGAATGACCAATGACTGGTGTTGGTGAATGACCAATGACTGGTGTTGGTGAATGACCAATGACTGGTGTTGGTGAATGACTGGTGTTGGTGAATGACCAATGACTGGTGTTGGTGAATGACTGGTGTTGGTGAATGACCAATGACTGGTGTCGGTGAATGACCAATGACCGGTGTTGGTGAATGACCAATGACCGGCGTCAGTGAATGACCAATGACCGGTGTCGGTGAATGACCAATGACTGGTGTTGGTGAATGACCAATGACTGGTGTTGGTGAATGACCAATGACCGGTGTCAGTGAATGACCAATGACCGGTGTCGGTGAATGACCAATGACTGGTGTCGGTCAATGACCGGTGTCGGTGAATGACCAATGACCGGTGTTGGTGAATGACCAATGACCGGCGTCAGTGAATGACCAATGACCGGTGTCGGTGAATGACCAATGACCGGCGTCAGTGAATGACCAATGACCGGTGTCGGTGAATGACCAATGACTGGTGTCGGTCAATGACCGGTGTCGGTGAATGACCAATGACCGGCGTCAGTGAATGACCAATGACCGGTGTCGGTGAATGACCAATGACTGGCGTCGGTGAATGACCAATGACTGGCGTCGGTGAATGACCAATGACTGGTGTTGGTGAATGACCAATGACTGGTGTTGGTGAATGACCAATGACTGGTGTTGGTGAATGACTGGTGTTGGTGAATGACCAATGACTGGTGTTGGTGAATGACCAATGACTGGTGTTGGTGAATGACCAATGACCGGTGTCGGTGAATGACCAATGACCGGTGTTGGTGAATGACCAATGACCGGCGTCAGTGAATGACCAATGACCGGTGTTGGTGAATGACCAATGACCGGCGTCAGTGAATGACCAATGACCGGTGTCGGTGAATGACCAATGACCGGCGTCAGTGAATGACCAATGACCGGTGTCGGTGAATGACCAATGACTGGCGTCGGTGAATGACCAATGACTGGCGTCGGTGAATGACCAATGACCGGTGTTGGTGAATGACCAATGACCGGTGTCGGTGAATGACCAATGACCGGCGTCGGTGAATGACCAATGACCGGTGTCGGTGAATGACCAATGACTGGCGTCGGTGAATGACCAATGACCGGTGTTGGTGAATGACCAATGACTGGTGTTGGTGAATGACCAATGACTGGCGTCGGTGAATGACCAATGACTGGTGTTGGTGAATGACCAATGACTAATCATTGTGGTGGTTCTCAGGCAGCAAAGCCGAAAGCGGCGTCGGGCTGTGAGAAGGAGAACAACCCGGTCAGGACACCAGAGGCCTTACCTGAAGACAAGAGGGCCGAGTACCGTTTGCTCAAAGAGGAGATCGCCAGGTAAAGACGGTGCCCAGAGACACGCCCACATCTCTGTGGACACGTCCAACCCTCCGTGTCTTTGTCCTCCTGCAGCAGGGAGAAGCAGAAGATAATGAAGGTCCACAGTCCTCGGAGCGCTTTGTCCCCTGCCGTCTCCGACTCGGTGCCGGACCCGTCGGTGAAAGCAGCCGCGGAGCTGAGAGTGACCGAGGCAGAGCAGAGACTCAACAAGCACAGGTGAGACCCTCAGAGCTGGTCCTTAGCGTTCATGGAGTCCACAGGTGGACCTGGTCCATGATGGTCTTTCTCTCTGTGTGTCTCAGAGAGCTGCTGCAGAGGGACGAGGCCGTCCTGAAACATCTGCTCCACCAGGAGCTGAAGAAGAGAGACTCTTTGAAAGCTGCCGAGGCCAAAGTGGTGAAGCTCCGGGAGCAGCTGCAGGCGTCCGAGAAGATCGTCAGCGCCAACAAGACGCTGCTGAAGAAGCTGCAGGAGCAGGTGAGGCGTGAGGGACTAGTTCAGAACCTGAAAGAGACGTCTGTAGTCCTGAATGTATCTAATTTGGTTCGGCTGTAGCTCATGGGGATGAGGGGTCGTCCCGTCACCAGAAGGTACCCGGTTGGATCCCCGCTCTCCCCAGAGTTCATGTTGAAGTGTCCTTGAGCAAGACACTGAACCCCCAGTTGCTCCTTAATAACTAAGGATGGGTCAATGCAGAGACTTTACCCACGGGGGTCAATAAAAGTCTTTCTTCTTTCTTCAACGATCATTAACACAACCCTGAGTCACCTGCTTCCTGTCCCAACAGGTGCATCGTGTTGAGCACCGGGTGTCCATAAAGAAGAGTCTGTCTGGACGCCTGGAGCAAGACCTTGCTCAGGCTCAGCTGGCTGCAAGCAGGGGGTCCAAACGCAGAGCAGATTCCAACCAGACTCTGGTGAGACAACACACGAGGGAGTAGTAGACCTGGAGAGAGTGTCTCATGTCTCTCTGTCCCCATGTCTTGTACCTCTGTCATGTCCTCATGTCTTATACCTCTGTCATGTCCTCATGTCTTATACCTCTGTCATGTCCTCATGTCTTATACCTCTCATGTCCCCATGTCTTATACCTCTGTCATGTCCTCATGTCTTGTACCTCTGTCATGTCCTCATGTCTTGTACCTCTGTCATGTCCTCATGTCTTATACCTCTGTCATGTCCTCATGTCTTATACCTCTGTCATGTCCTCATGTCTTGTACCTCTCATGTCCCCATGTCTTGTACCTCTGTCATGTCCTCATGTCTTGTACCTCTGTCATGTCCTCATGTCTTATACCTCTGTCATGTCCTCATGTCTTGTACCTCTCATGTCTTGTACCTCTCATGTCTTGTACCTCTCATGTCCCCATGTCTTGTACCTCTGTCATGTCCTCATGTCTTGTACCTCTGTCATGTCCCCATGTCTTGTACCTCTGTCATGTCCCCATGTCTTATACCTCTGTCATGTCCCCATGTCTTATACCTCTGTCATGTCCTCATGTCTTATACCTCTGTCATGTCCTCATGTCTTGTACCTCTCATGTCTTATACCTCTGTCATGTCCTCATGTCTTATACCTCTGTCATGTCCTCATGTCTTGTACCTCTGTCATGTCCTCATGTCTTGTACCTCTGTCATGTCCTCATGTCTTGTACCTCTGTCATGTCCTCATGTCTTATACCTCTGTCATGTCCTCATGTCTTGTACCTCTGTCATGTCCTCATGTCTTGTACCTCTGTCATGTCCTCATGTCTTGTACCTCTGTCATGTCCTCATGTCTTATACCTCTGTCATGTCCTCATGTCTTATACCTCTCATGTCTTGTACCTCTCATGTCTTGTACCTCTCATGTCCCCATGTCTTGTACCTCTGTCATGTCCTCATGTCTTGTACCTCTGTCATGTCCCCATGTCTTGTACCTCTGTCATGTCCCCATGTCTTATACCTCTGTCATGTCCCCATGTCTTATACCTCTGTCATGTCCTCATGTCTTGTACCTCTCATGTCTTGTACCTCTCATGTCTTGTACCTCTCATGTCCCCATGTCTTGTACCTCTGTCATGTCCTCATGTCTTGTACCTCTGTCATGTCCCCATGTCTTGTACCTCTGTCATGTCCCCATGTCTTATACCTCTGTCATGTCCCCATGTCTTATACCTCTGTCATGTCCTCATGTCTTATACCTCTGTCATGTCCTCATGTCTTGTACCTCTCATGTCTTATACCTCTGTCATGTCCTCATGTCTTATACCTCTGTCATGTCCTCATGTCTCTCTGTCCCCATGTCTTGTACCTCTGTCATGTCCTCATGTCTTGTACCTCTGTCATGTCCTCATGTCTTATACCTCTGTCATGTCCCCATGTCTTGTACCTCTGTCATGTCCCCATGTCTTATACCTCTGTCATGTCCCCATGTCTTATACCTCTGTCATGTCCTCATGTCTTATACCTCTGTCATGTCCTCATGTCTTGTACCTCTCATGTCTTATACCTCTGTCATGTCCTCATGTCTTATACCTCTGTCATGTCCTCATGTCTCTCTGTCCCCATGTCTTGTACCTCTGTCATGTCCTCATGTCTTGTACCTCTGTCATGTCCTCATGTCTTATACCTCTGTCATGTCCTCATGTCTTGTACCTCTCATGTCTTGTACCTCTCATGTCTTGTACCTCTCATGTCCCCATGTCTTGTACCTCTGTCATGTCCTCATGTCTTGTACCTCTGTCATGTCCTCATGTCTTGTACCTCTGTCATGTCCTCATGTCTTATACCTCTGTCATGTCCTCATGTCTTGTACCTCTGTCATGTCCTCATGTCTTGTACCTCTCATGTCCTCATGTCTTATACCTCTGTCATGTCCTCATGTTTTGTACCTTTCATGTCCTCATGTCTTGTACCTCTCATGTCTTATACCTCTGTCATGTCCTCATGTATTGTACCTCTGTCATGTCCTCATGTCTTGTACCTCTGTCATGTCCTCATGTCTTATACCTCTGTCATGTCCTCATGTCTTGTACCTCTCATGTCCTCATGTCTTATACCTCTGTCATGTCCTCATGTCTTATACCTCTGTCATGTCCTCATGTCTTGTACCTCTCATGTCCTCATGTCTTATACCTCTGTCATGTCCTCATGTCTTGTACCTCTGTCATGTCCTCATGTCTTGTACCTCTGTCATGTCCTCATGTCTCTCTGTCCTCATGTCTTGTACCTCTGTCATGTCCCCATGTCTTGTACCTCTCATGTCCTCATGTCTTATACCTCTGTCATGTCCCCATGTCTTATACCTCTGTCATGTCCTCATGTCTTGTACCTCTGTCATGTCCTCATGTCTTGTACCTCTGTCATGTCCCCATGTCTTGTACCTCTGTCATGTCCTCATGTCTTGTACCTCTCATGTCCTCATGTCTTGTACCTCTCATGTCCTCATGTCTTATACCTCTGTCATGTCCTCATGTCTTATACCTCTGTCATGTCCTCATGTCTTGTACCTCTCATGTCCTCATGTCTTGTACCTCTGTCATGTCCTCATGTCTTGTACCTCTGTCATGTCCCCATGTCTTGTACCTCTGTCATGTCCTCATGTCTTGTACCTCTCATGTCCTCATGTCTTATACCTCTCTGATGTCCTCATGTCTTGTACCTCTGTCATGTCCTCATGTCTTGTACCTCTGTCATGTCCTCATGTCTTATACCTCTCTGATGTCCTCATGTCTTGTACCTCTGTCATGTCCCCATGTCTTGTACCTCTCATGTCCTCATGTCTTGTACCTCTGTCATGTCCTCATGTCTTGTACCTCTCATGTCCTCATGTCTTGTACCTCTCATGTCCTCATGTCTTGTACCTCTCATGTCCTCATGTCTTATACCTCTCTGATGTCCTCATGTCTTGTACCTCTGTCATGTCCTCATGTCTTGTACCTCTGTCATGTCCTCATGTCTTATACCTCTCTGATGTCCTCATGTCTTGTACCTCTGTCATGTCCTCATGTCTTGTACCTCTCATGTCCTCATGTCTTATACCTCTGTCATGTCTTATACCTCTCTCATATGTCTCTCATGTCTTATACCCCTCTGTCCTCATGTCTCTTATGTCCTCATGTCTTATACCTCTCTATCATGTCTTATACCTCTCATATGTCCTCATGTCTTATACCTCTCTATCATGTCTTATACCTCTCATATGTCCTCATGTCTTATACCTCTCTATCATGTCTTATACCTCTCTATCATGTCTTATACCTCTCATATGTCCTCATGTCTTATACCTCTCTATCATGTCTTATACCTCTCATATGTCCTCATGTCTTATACCTCTCTATCATGTCTTATACCTCTCATATGTCCTCATGTCTTATACCTCTCTATCATGTCTTATACCTCTCATATGTCCTCATGTCTTATACCTCTCTATCATGTCTTATACCTCTCTATCATGTCTTATACCTCTCTTATGTCCTCATGTCTTATATCTCTGTCATGTCCATGTCTTTTTTAGTCCTCATGTCTTATACCCCTCTGTCCTTGTCTCTCATGTCCTCTCAGCCCAGTAAGCTGCAGCGAGTTGACGGAGCTCCTCGTGGATCGGAGCGTCACTTTGCCGAGCTAATCGCTCAGAAGCAGCGTCTGCAGCAGCTGGAGTCTGAGTACGCTCTGAAGATCCAGAAGCTGAAGGAGACCCAGGCCATGTGCAACCGAGGAGCCCCAGCAGAGCCCCCCCAACCGGCCTCCGCCCCCCCCGAGCCTCAGAGCCAGCCCCCGCCTCCCCCCACCTCTTTCCCCCTGCCCCAGCCCTCACTACACGACCTCACCCAGGACAAGCTCACCCTGGACAGCGAAGACGTCCCTGAGGCCGACGATCACGAGGTGGAACCTGCGCCCCCTAAAGCGAGCCGCCGGAACTCCCTCCGTCAGTCCAGCAGCTCCTTCACCAAACCCCACCTGGAGCAGCTGAGCTCCACCCCCGCCAAGGACTCCAAACTGGCTAAAGGCTCGGCTGGCTCCAGGCCTCCCGCTGAGATGTTTGCAGGGCTGGACCTGGAGGCCCTGAAGCTTCGATACCAGCAGCAGGCCCGGCTGGGGGAGCTGCTGCAGAAGGAGCTGCAGACGGTGGGGGGACAAGTCCTCGGCCCCCCCACTGGACAGGTGAGCAGCACATCTTCAAACAGTCTTTGTTTCCATGTTCTAGATTCTGAATATGAAACGAGTCGACTGTCTCTCTGCAGGTGGTCTCACTGGAGGCGGACGCAGCCAGCAGCCAATCGGGGAGCTCAGAGCTGAAGCCTGTCCCCTACGGACCCTATCACAGTCCTTTGCTGGTCTTCAGGTCTTACAGGTACATTAGTTCATCTATCTCACTCATCCTCCTGTATGAGACCACGTACCACCTGGTCCCCTCTGGGCATCCCTAGGACACCAATGACCACAATAACAAGACATGTTTTATCTATGTGGTCTCAGTTCTAGATGTGGGACTGATGGACATGTCTCTTGTGGTCTCAGTTCTAGATGTGGGACTGATAAACATGTCTCTTGTGGTCTCAGTTCTAGATATGGGACTGATGGACATGTCTCTTGTGGTCTCAGTTCTAGATATGGGACTGATGGACATGTCTCTTGTGGTCTCAGTTCTAGATGTGGGACTGATAAACATCAGAACTGAGACCACAAGAGACATGTGGTCTCAGTTCTAGATGTGGGACTGATGGACATGTCTCTTGTGGTCTCAGTTCTAGATGTGGGACTGATGGACATGTCTCTTGTGGTCTCAGTTCTAGATGTGGGACTGATGGACATGTCTCTTGTGGTCTCAGTTCGAGATGTGGGACTGATGGACATGTCTCAGGTTTAGATGTGAGCCTGATGGACATGTCTCTTGTGGTCTCAGTTCTAGATATGGGACTGATGGACATGTCTCTTGTGGTCTCAGGTTTAGATGTGGGACTGATGGACATGTCTCTTGTGGTCTCAGGTTTAGATGTGGGACTGATGGACATGTCTCTTGTGGTCTCAGTTCTAGATGTGGGACTGATGGACATGTCTCTTGTGGTCTCAGGTTTAAATGTGGGACTGATGGACATGTCTCTTGTGGTCTCAGTTCTAGATTTGGGACTGATGGACATGTCTCTTGTGGTCTCAGTTCTAGATGTGGGACTGATGGACATGTCTCTTGTGGTCTCAGTTCTAGATGTGGGACTGATGGACATGTCTCTTGTGGTCTCAGTTCTAGATATGGGACTGATGGACATGTCTCTTGTGGTCTCAGGTTTAGATGTGGGACTGATGGACATGTCTCTTGTGGTCTCAGGTTTAGATGTGGGACTGATGGACATGTCTCTTGTGGTCTCAGGTTTAAATGTGGGACTGATGGACATGTCTCTTGTGGTCTCAGTTCTAGATTTGGGACTGATGGACATGTCTCTTGTGGTCTCAGTTCTAGATGTGGGACTGATGGACATGTCTCTTGTGGTCTCAGTTCTAGATATGGGACTGATGGACATGTCTCTTGTGGTCTCAGTTCTAGATGTGGGACTGATGGACATGTCTCTTGTGGTCTCAGGTTTAAATGTGGGACTGATGGACATGTCTCTTGTGGTCTCAGTTCTAGATGTGGGACTGATGGACATGTCTCTTGTGGTCTCAGTTCTAGATGTGGGACTGATGGACATGTCTCTTGTGGTCTCAGTTCTAGATGTGGGACTGATGGACATGTCTCTTGTGGTCTCAGGTTTAGATGTGGGACTGATGGACATGTCTCTTGTGGTCTCAGTTCTAGATGTGGGACTGATGGACATGTCTCTTGTGGTCTCAGTTCTAGATGTGGGACTGATGGACATGTCTCTTGTGGTCTCAGTTCTAGATGTGGGACTGATGGACATGTCTCTTGTGGTCTCAGTTCTAGATGTGGGACTGATGGACATGTCTCTTGTGGTCTCAGTTCTAGATGTGGGACTGATGGACATGTCTCTTGTGGTCTCAGTTCTAGATGTGGGACTGATGGACATGTCTCTTGTGGTCTCAGTTCTAGATGTGGGACTGATGGACATGTCTCTTGTGGTCTCAGTTCTAGATATGGGACTGATGGACATGTCTCTTGTGGTCTCAGTTCTAGATGTGGGACTGATGGACATGTCTCTTGTGGTCTCAGTTCTAGATATGGGACTGATGGACATGTCTCTTGTGGTCTCAGTTCTAGATATGGGACTGATGGACATGTCTCTTGTGGTCTCAGTTCTAGATATGGGACTGATGGACATGTCTCTTGTGGTCTCAGTTCTAGATGTGGGACTGATGGACATGTCTCTTGTGGTCTCAGTTCTAGATATGGGACTGATGGACATGTCTCTTGTGGTCTCAGTTCTAGATGTGGGACTGATGGACATGTCTCTTGTGGTCTCAGGTTTAAATGTGGGACTGATGGACATGTCTCTTGTGGTCTCAGTTCTAGATGTGGGACTGATGGACATGTCTCTTGTGGTCTCAGTTCTAGATGTGGGACTGATGGACATGTCTCTTGTGGTCTCAGTTCTAGATGTGGGACTGATGGACATGTCTCTTGTGGTCTCAGGTTTAGATGTGGGACTGATGGACATGTCTCTTGTGGTCTCAGTTCTAGATGTGGGACTGATGGACATGTCTCTTGTGGTCTCAGTTCTAGATGTGGGACTGATGGACATGTCTCTTGTGGTCTCAGTTCTAGATGTGGGACTGATGGACATGTCTCTTGTGGTCTCAGTTCTAGATGTGGGACTGATGGACATGTCTCTTGTGGTCTCAGTTCTAGATATTGGACTGATGGACATGTCTCTTGTGGTCTCAGTTCTAGATGTGGGCCTGATAAACATGTCTCTTGTGGTCTCAGTTCTAGATGTGGGACTGATGGACATGTCTCTTGTGGTCTCAGTTCTAGATATGGGACTGATGGACATGTCTCTTGTGGTCTCAGTTCTAGATGTGGGACTGATGGACATGTCTCTTGTGGTCTCAGGTTTAAATGTGGGACTGATGGACATGTCTCTTGTGGTCTCAGTTCTAGATGTGGGACTGATGGACATGTCTCTTGTGGTCTCAGTTCTAGATGTGGGACTGATGGACATGTCTCTTGTGGTCTCAGTTCTAGACGTGGGACTGATGGACATGTCTCTTGTGGTCTCAGTTCTAGATGTGGGACTGATGGACATGTCTCTTGTGGTCTCAGTTCTAGATGTGGGCCTGATAAACATGTCTCTTGTGGTCTCTGTCCCAGGTTCAGTCCGTACTACAGGACCAAGGAGAAGTTGTCTCTGAGCTCCGTCTCCTACAGTAACTCGATAGAAGGCCGGAGGACTTTCTGCCGCTTTGACCTCACTGGAACCTGCAACGATGACGAGTGCAGATGGTGAGGACGGATTCCGCTCTTCTTTGCTCTTCATTTGGTCCCTGGTGGTTTCATGTCTCTGGTCTCTGCAGGCAACACATGAGGAATTGCACTCTGACTGGAAACCAGCTGTTCCAGGACATCCTGTCCTACAACCTGCCTCTCATCGGGTGCTCTGATCTCAGCCTGGACGAGGACGTGGCGGTCTCCACAGGTCGGCCTCAGAATGACGTGTTCTTGGACACGAGTGGTCCAGTCGGTGGGACGCCCCTTCACATGTTTCTATCTTGTTGTAGAAAAGTACATGAAGAAGCTGTTCGGCACAAACAAAGACCGGATGGGTGTCGACCAGAAGGCCGTTCTCCTCGTCAGCAAAGTGAACGAAAGCAAGCGACACGGTGAGGGACCTTTTCGTCTCTTAACTCTCATCATCGTCATCCGGTAACGTGACCTCTGACCTGTCTGTCCTCCTTCAGTCCCTCCTTTCACCACCTGTAAAGACACAAGGACGTGGCGACCAACGGCGGCGGCACAGAGCAGCTTCAGCCCGGAGGACGAGAGCGAGGACGAGTCGGCAGGAGGACACCTGACCACGAGGAGACACGGTGAGGACAGACGAGTTTAATGGAATGAGATGCAACTGATGACTCGGATCCCCGTCTTATTCTCCTGGTGTCCACTAGGGGCATCACTGCACTATTATAGAGATAATACATGTTGTTCTCCTGGTGTCCACTAGGGGCATCACTGCACTATTATAGAGATAATACATGTTGTTCTCCTGGTGTCCACTAGGGGCATCACTGCACTATTATAGAGATAATACATGTTGTTCTCCTGGTGTCCACTAGGGACATCACTGCTCTATTATAGAGATAATACATGTTGTTCTCCTGGTGTCCACTAGGGGCATCACTGCACTATTATAGAGATAATACATGTTGTTCTCCTGGTGTCCACTAGGGGCATCAATACTGTATTATAGAGATGATACATGTTGTTCTCCTGGTGTCCACTAGGGGCATCAATACTGTATTATAGAGATAATACATGTTGTTCTCCTGGTGTCCACTAGGGGCATTAATGCTGTATTATAGAGATAATACATGTTGTTCTCCTGGTGTCCACTAGGGGCATTAATACTGTATTATAGAGATGATACATGTTGTTCTCCTGGTGTCCACTAGGGGCATTAATACTGTATTATAGAGATGATACATGTTATTCTCCTGGTGTCCACTAGGGGCATTAATACTGTATTATAGAGATGATACATGTTGTTCTCCTGGTGTCCACTAGGGACATCACTGCTCTATTATAGAGATAATACATGTTGTTCTCCTGGTGTCCACTAGGGGCATTAATACTGTATTATAGAGATAATACATGTTGTTCTCCTGGTGTCCACTAGGGGCATCACTGCACTATTATAGAGATAATACATGTTGTTCTCCTGGTGTCCACTAGGGGCATCAATACTGTATTATAGAGATGATACATGTTGTTCTCCTGGTGTCCACTAGGGGCATTAATACTGTATTATAGAGATGATACATGTTGTTCTCCTGGTGTCCACTAGGGGCATTAATACTGTATTATAGAGATAATACATGTTGTTCTCCTGGTGTCCACTAGGGGCATTAATACTGTATTATAGAGATAATACATGTTGTTCTCCTGGTGTCCACTAGGGGCATTAATACTGTATTATAGAGATGATACATGTTATTCTCCTGGTGTCCACTAGGGGCATTAATACTGTATTATAGAGATGATACATGTTGTTCTCCTGGTGTCCACTAGGGGCATTAATACTGTATTATAGAGATGATACATGTTGTTCTCCTGGTGTCCACTAGGGACATCACTGCTCTATTATAGAGATAATACATGTTGTTCTCCTGGTGTCCACTAGGGGCATCACTGCACTATTATAGAGATAATACATGTTGTTCTCCTGGTGTCCACTAGGGGCATTAATACTGTATTATAGAGATAATACATGTTGTTCTCCTGGTGTCCACTAGGGGCATCACTGCTCTATTATAGAGATAATAGATGTTGTTCTCCTGGTGTCCACTAGGGGCATCACTGCTGTATTATAGAGATAATACATGTTGTTCTCCTGGTGTCCACTAGGGGCATCACTGCACTATTATAGAGATAATACATGTTGTTCTCCTGGTGTCCACTAGGGGCATCACTGCACTATTATAGAGATAATACATGTTGTTCTCCTGGTGTCCACTAGGGGCATCACTGCACTATTATAGAGATAATACATGTTGTTCTCCTGGTGTCCACTAGGGGCATCACTGCACTATTATAGAGATAATACATGTTGTTCTCCTGGTGTCCACTAGGGGCATCAATACTGTATTATAGAGATAATACATGTTGTTCTCCTGGTGTCCACTAGGGGCATTAATACTGTATTATAGAGATGATACATGTTGCTCTCCTGGTGTCCACTAGGGGCATTAATACTGTATTATAGAGATAATACATGTTGCTCTCCTGGTGTCCACTAGGGGCATTAATACTGTATTATAGAGATAATACATGTTGTTCTCCTGGTGTCCACTAGGGGCATTAATACTGTATTATAGAGATGATACATGTTGTTCTCCTGGTGTCCACTAGGGGCATTAATACTGTATTATAGAGATGATACATGTTATTCTCCTGGTGTCCACTAGGGGCATTAATACTGTATTATAGAGATGATACATGTTGTTCTCCTGGTGTCCACTAGGGGCATTAATACTGTATTATAGAGATGATACATGTTGTTCTCCTGGTGTCCACTAGGGGCATCAATACTGTATTATAGAGATAATACATGTTGCTCTCCTGGTGTCCACTAGGGACATCACTGCTCTATTATAGAGATAATACATGTTGTTCTCCTGGTGTCCACTAGGGGCATCACTGCACTATTATAGAGATAATACATGTTGTTCTCCTGGTGTCCACTAGGGGCATCAATACTGTATTATAGAGATAATACATGTTGTTCTCCTGGTGTCCACTAGGGACATCACTGCTCTATTATAGAGATAATACATGTTGTTCTCCTGGTGTCCACTAGGGGCATCACTGCACTATTATAGAGATAATACATGTTGTTCTCCTGGTGTCCACTAGGGGCATCAATACTGTATTATAGAGATGATACATGTTGTTCTCCTGGTGTCCACTAGGGGCATTAATACTGTATTATAGAGATGATACATGTTGCTCTCCTGGTGTCCACTAGGGGCATTAATACTGTATTATAGAGATAATACATGTTGCTCTCCTGGTGTCCACTAGGGGCATTAATACTGTATTATAGAGATAATACATGTTGTTCTCCTGGTGTCCACTAGGGGCATTAATACTGTATTATAGAGATAATACATGTTATTCTCCTGGTGTCCACTAGGGGCATTAATACTGTATTATAGAGATGATACATGTTGTTCTCCTGGTGTCCACTAGGGACATCACTGCTCTATTATAGAGATAATACATGTTGTTCTCCTGGTGTCCACTAGGGGCATCACTGCACTATTATAGAGATAATACATGTTGTTCTCCTGGTGTCCACTAGGGGCATTAATACTGTATTATAGAGATAATACATGTTGTTCTCCTGGTGTCCACTAGGGGCATTAATACTGTATTATAGAGATAATACATGTTGTTCTCCTGGTGTCCACTAGGGGCATTAATACTGTATTATAGAGATAATACATGTTGTTCTCCTGGTGTCCACTAGGGGCATTAATACTGTATTATAGAGATAATACATGTTGTTCTCCTGGTGTCCACTAGGGGCATTAATACTGTATTATAGAGATAATACATGTTGCTCTCCTGGTGTCCACTAGGGGCATTAATACTGTATTATAGAGATAATACATGTTGTTCTCCTGGTGTCCACTAGGGGCATTAATACTGTATTATAGAGATAATACATGTTGCTCTCCTGGTGTCCACTAGGGGCATCACTGCACTATTATAGAGATAATACATGTTGTTCTCCTGGTGTCCACTAGGGGCATTAATACTGTATTATAGAGATAATACATGTTGTTCTCCTGGTGTCCACTAGGGGCATCACTGCTGTATTATAGAGATAATACATGTTGCTCTCCTGGTGTCCACTAGGGGCATTAATACTGTATTATAGAGATAATACATGTTGTTCTCCTGGTGTCCACTAGGGGCATTAATACTGTATTATAGAGATAATACATGTTGCTCTCCTGGTGTCCACTAGGGGCATTAATACTGTATTATAGAGATAATACATGTTGTTCTCCTGGTGTCCACTAGGGGCATTAATACTGTATTATAGAGATAATACATGTTGCTCTCCTGGTGTCCACTAGGGGCATCACTGCACTATTATAGAGATAATACATGTTGTTCTCCTGGTGTCCACTAGGGGCATTAATACTGTATTATAGAGATGATACATGTTATTCTCCTGGTGTCCACTAGGGGCATCAATACTGTATTATAGAGATAATACATGTTGTTCTCCTGGTGTCCACTAGGGGCATCACTACTGTATTATAGAGATAATACATGTTGTTCTCCTGGTGTCCACTAGGGGCATCACTGCACTATTATAGAGATAATACATGTTGTTCTCCTGGTGTCCACTAGGGGCATCACTACTGTATTATAGAGATCACTCTGTAAACCAACCAAACTGTCATTTAAAGAGTTAAAATGGTGGTTCAATAAGGGGATTGGTTGTACTGTTCTACATAAACCCTGAACACCGATGTGACCTCTGTCTCTTTTCCAGACGGCGTTTCGAGGACGAGCCAGTCTGCTCTGGACGTTTGCGTCACATCGGAGGACAAACGTTATTTTATCAGTGAGACGGACGACATTTCGAACCTGGAGACCAGCGTCCTGGAGAGTCCCCGAGACACTCAGCTGTGGATCAAGTTGGCTTTCAAGTACCTCAATCAGAACGAAACGTGAGTTCTGATCTGTTCTCTACTTGTGTAAGATGACAACCTCATGTTCCTGTGTCTGTTTACTTCTGTAAGATGAGAACCTCATGTTCCTGTGTCTGTTTACTTCTGTAAGATGACAACCTCATGTTCCTGTGTCTGTTTACTTCTGTAAGATGAGAACCTCATGTTCCTGTGTCTGTTTACTTCTGTAAGATGACAACCTCATGTTCCTGTGTCTGTTTACTTCTGTAAGATGAGAACCTCATGTTCCTGTGTCTGTTTACTTCTGTAAGATGACAACCTCATGTTCCTGTGTCTGTTTACTTCTGTAAGATGAGAACCTCATGTTCCTGTGTCTGTTTACTTCTGTAAGATGAGAACCTCATGTTCCTCTGCAGGTCTGTTTACGTCTGTAAGATGAGAACCTCATGTTCCTCTGCAGGTCTGTTTACTTCTGTAAGATGAGAACCTCATGTTCCTCTGCAGGTCTGTTGTATACTTCTGTAAGATGAGAACCTCATGTTCCTCTGCAGGTCTGTTTACTTCTGTAAGATGAGAACCTCATGTTCCTCTGCAGGTCTGTTTACTTCTGTAAGATGAGAACCTCATGTTCCTCTGCAGGTCTGTTGTATACTTCTGTAAGATGAGAACCTCATGTTCCTGTGTCTGTTTACTTCTTTAAGATGAGAACCTCATGTTCCTGTGTCTGTTTACGTCTGTAAGATGAGAACCTCATGTTCCTCTGCAGGTCTGTTTACGTCTGTAAGATGAGAACCTCATGTTCCTCTGCAGGTCTGTTTACTTCTGTAAGATGAGAACCTCATGTTCCTCTGTCTGTTTACTTCTGTAAGATGAGAACCTCATGTTCCTCTGCAGGTCTGTTGTATACTTCTGTAAGATGAGAACCTCATGTTCCTGTGTCTGTTTACTTCTTTAAGATGAGAACCTCATGTTCCTGTGTCTGTTTACTTCTGTAAGATGAGAACCTCATGTTCCTCTGCAGGTCTGTTTACTTCTGTAAGATGAGAACCTCATGTTCCTCTGTCTGTTTACTTCTGTAAGATGAGAACCTCATGTTCCTCTGCAGGTCTGTTGTATACTTCTGTAAGATGAGAACCTCATGTTCCTGTGTCTGTTTACTTATTTAAGATGAGAACCTCATGTTCCTGTGTCTGTTTACTTCTGTAAGATGAGAACCTCATGTTCCTCTGCAGGTCTGTTTACGTCTGTAAGATGAGAACCTCATGTTCCTCTGCAGGTCTGTTTACTTCTGTAAGATGAGAACCTCATGTTCCTGTGTCTGTTTACTTCTGTAAGATGAGAACCTCATGTTCCTCTGCAGGTCTGTTGTATACTTCTGTAAGATGAGAACCTCATGTTCCTGTGTCTGTTTACTTCTTTAAGATGAGAACCTCATGTTCCTGTGTCTGTTTACTTCTGTAAGATGAGAACCTCATGTTCCTCTGCAGGTCTGTTTACGTCTGTAAGATGAGAACCTCATGTTCCTCTGTCTGTTTACTTCTGTAAGATGAGAACCTCATGTTCCTCTGCAGGTCTGTTTACTTCTGTAAGATGAGAACCTCATGTTCCTGTGTCTGTTTACTTCTGTAAGATGAGAACCTCATGTTCCTGTGTCTGTTTACTTCTGTAAGATGAGAACCTCATGTTCCTCTGCAGGTCTGTTTACGTCTGTAAGATGAGAACCTCATGTTCCTCTGCAGGTCTGTTGTATACTTCTTTAAGATGATAACCTCATGTTCCTGTGTCTGTTTACGTCTGTAAGATGAGAACCTCATGTTCCTCTGCAGGTCTGTTGTATACTTCTTTAAGATGATAACCTCATGTTCCTGTGTCTGTTTACTTCTGTAAGATGAGAACCTCATGTTCCTCTGCAGGTCTGTTTACGTCTGTAAGATGAGAACCTCATGTTCCTCTGCAGGTCTGTTGTATACTTCTTTAAGATGAGAACCTCATGTTCCTGTATTTTCAATTCAATTCAGTTTATTTTGTTTAGCCCAATATCACAAATGACAAACTCTCCTCAGAGGTCTTTACAATCTGTACACATACGACATCCCTGACCTTTGACCTCACATCGGATCAGGAACAACTCCCCAAAAATAACCTTTGACAGGGAAAAAAGGGAAGAAACCTTCAGGAGAGCAACAGAGGAGGATCCCTCTCCCCGGATGGACAGATGAATAGATGTCATGTGACCAGATGAACAGAGTTACAGAGTTACATAAACACATTACATGAATATGACAATGTATGAATGGAACTCCAATCCATGAAACAGAAGGAGGTAGAGAGGAGGGGGGGGCGGGGCATCAGCAGGGCCAATGGGAGGCCGGCTCACCAGCATCAGACACCTCCAGGTCCAATGGACCCTATGAGATGTGAAGTCACAACGACTCCGGGGAGGAAGCAGAGTTAATAAGGTGCAATGGAGAGATGTAAATTCATCCATAAGGAGAGAGAGAAGAGGAGATAGGTGCTCAGTGTATCCTAAAACATCCCCCAGCAGCCTATAAGCCTATAGCAGCATATCAAGGGGCTGGACCAGGGCAAACCTGATTCAGCCCTAACTATCAGCAAATGTTGTATACTTCTGTAAGAAGAGAACCTCATGTTCCTCTGCAAGTCTGTTTTATACTTCGGTAACATGAGAACCTCATGTTCCTCTGCAGGTCCGCAGCAGAGTGTTTGGAAGCAGCCTTGAACACACTGTCACGAGCTCTGGAGAGTAACTGTGAGAACCCTGAGGTGTGGAGCCACTATCTGTCCCTGTTCTCAAGGCGGGGAAGCAGGGAGGAGGTCCAGGAGATGTGTGAAATGGCTGTGGAACACGCTCCAAACTACCAAGTGTGGTGGAACGTAAGAAAGATTTCTATCTGATGAATATATAATAATAGAGCGGTTCCTCTCAGACCCTGGCGGCCATGATAACCGTGTCTTCCTCTTAGTATCTAAAGCTGGAGAGCTCATTTGAGGGGAAGGACTATGTCTGTGACCGCCTGCTGCTCTTCCTGGTCTCTGAAGCGTCTCCTTTGGTCACCGACCGGCTGTCCTTCCAACTGATGGAGGCTCTGCTCTACAGAGTCCAGCTCAACCTGTTCACGGGCCGCATGGAGAGCGCTCTGGCTATTCTCCAGGTGAGTGGAGGGCCATACTCGGTCTGTCCGAGATGGTGGACGTGAAGGTGAAGGTTGTGTTTGTGTGCAGAACGCCTTGAAGTCAGCCCGTGACAGGAGCATCGCCGAGCACCTGACGGCCGGCGACCGGGCGCTGGTGTGGCTCTCCTACATCCACCTGACGGAGTTCGATCGGCTGCCGGCCGGCCTGCTGGACCCGGAGGAGTCCGGTCCGTCCCGGCTGGTCAGCAGAGAGTCCTTCCTGCTGCCCTGGAGGACGCCGCAGGACGTCAGCACGCCGCTGCACATCCTCGTGGCTCTCTTTAGAGGTAGAGACAAAGGCCAGTCCTTTCAGCTCTTCTGTCTGTTCTCCGTCTACTACGTTCCTCTGCTTCCCTTCAGACGCCGTGCATCAGTGCTCCGATGAGGCTCTGTCTCCGAGCCAGAGGACGCTGGTCTGCCTTCCTCTTCACACCAACCTCGTCTTCCTCTACCAGCTGCTGGAGAGGTGAGGAGGCGTGAGATCCACCATGTAGACACAACACAGCTGTTCTATTGGGAAAGATGCTCACTCTTCACTGACTATCCAGATGTTGTTACTAAAACGGTTGAACCATCATGTCATGATGCTTATCACCAATACTCAGCTGGAGTATTAATACACAACTTTACATTGGTCTGATAATATAAAAGAATCTATGATCCAAATAATAAACATCAGGAACTGAAGAAACCAAAATAAATGTAATTTTATTATTATCCACAGCTCCTCTTTATAACCCAAAATGCACTGGAGCGGAGGAGGATTTGCTCTGTTGTCAGTTTATGGAGCAGGTAGTTTTGGTATGCAGGTATACTTTAGGTTCACTTAAGGTGGACTGACCTTTTAAGGTGGACCAGCTGAGTTTAGCTCAACGTTTATTTTTTATATTTCTGTGAACTGTTGAGTGAGTTAACTTCCCTGCTGTAAACTATGTTCTGTAAATGTGAACACTGCTTATGAAGTTGTTACTGTAAATGTATCAGTAGTAATGTAAGTACTTTTGCTTGGTGCTCTACATGAGTTTATGTAACTCTGTTCATCTGGTCACATGACATCTATTCATCTGTCCATCCGGGGAGAGGGATCCTCCTCTGTTGCTCTCCAGAAGGGTTCTTCCCTTTTTTACCCTGAAAGTTTTTTTTTTTCTGTTTCCTGATCCGAGGTCAAAGGTCAGGGATGTCGTATGTGTACAGGCTGTAAAGCCCTCTGAGGATAATTCGTAATTTGTGATAGTGGACTATAGAAAATAAACTGAACATGTTGTGTCCCTGCAGGTTTGATGAGGGCGTAGCTCTGGTGGAGTCTCTGCTGGAGCTCCGCCCAGAGTCCTGCGCTCTGAGAGACGATCTGGCCGAGCTCCACATCAGGAAGGGACATTCAGACAAGGCGGTCAGCATGTGGCTTCACGCTCTGGCAGAGTGTCCCAACAACGCCGACGTCTTCTACCACTCCTGCAAGTTCCTCATGGCTCAGGTGAGCCCAGGTGGTCAGGGTCACATGATCAGCTTCACCCTGGTCTAACTAGTGCAGAGAAAATGAAGGTCCATGTGTTTACGTGTTGTCCAACAGGAGAAGTCCAGTGCCATCGCTCCTCTGTTCCGAGGGTTCATCCTGTCGCTGTGTGAGGACCAACAGAGTCAGAAGAAGCCGGTGGACGTTCTGCGGTGAGTAACCGCCACTGAACTGAACGGTGAACATATTGAGGACTTTGAGGAGTTACAGTTGGTTGTTTTGTCCCTTCAGACACATCCTTGGTTTCCCCAATGAGGAGCTGCTGAGAGGGCCGATCATCAAGGAGCTTCAGGAGCAGCTCGGCCAGCAGATGCCCTACCTACATCTCATCCACTGGTGAGAGGGAGAGAGAGGGAGAGAGAGGGAGAGAGAGGGAGGGAGGGAGAGAGAGGGAGGGAGAGAGGGAGGGAGAGAGAGAGAGAGAGGGAGAGAGAGAGAGAGAGAGAGAGGGAGGGAGGGAGGGAGAGAGAGGGAGGGAGAGGGAGGGAGAGAGAGAGAGAGAGAGAGAGAGAGAGAGAGAGAGAGAGAGAGAGAGAGAGAGAGAGAGAGAGAGAGAGAGAGAGAGAGAGAGAGAGAGAGAGAGAGAGAGAGAGAGAGAGAGAGAGAGAGAGAGAGAGAGAGAGAGAGAGAGATCGATCAAAAGTCGACAGAAACTCATGACATGTTGTTTATGAATCAGGTTAAAGTGTACTTATTGTGTTGGTTGTGTGTCCAGTCGCTGGCAGTGGCTCCACGGCTCTGTGGACGAGACGGTGGACGCCTTCGAGAGAGCACTGGGATCAGCCATGCAGCTGGAGGAGCTCCACAAACTCTGGATGGAGTGAGTGTTTTCATGTTCACTGTCTAGATTTCATACGGCCCGCAGCTTCGGTCTTATAATGTGTTAGTTATAGCTCTGTCAGAATAAATAAATCATACAAATGTAAAGATGTAATTCCTCCTTTCACCAGACGGTGGCAGCACCGTTCTAAAGGGGCGTTCACACCAAACGTTTCGCAACTCTCCAGCCAATCAGCGTTGAGATGCTCCGCCCGTTGGGCTGCTGCTGCTCTAGCAGCGCTGGAAGTTATCCAGACGGAGTCGGTGGAACTCCCCGAGCGGTGTGAGCCTACGGGTGATGTTATGAACCCAGACACCAGGGCGTTAGATGTTCCCACGTTTATGGGATGTCCTCAACAAGTATAAAGCAGAACTAGCGGTTATTTTGACCGTGGTGAACGGCGGAAATTCTAACTGTTTTTACGGAGACGAGCCACGGAGATAAGCCACGCCCCCTTTTCGCGTCTACCGCGCCTGTGCATTGACTTTGAACGCAGCACAACTTGTCGGGCGACAAAACGCACGCGAGTAAAGCGTTGCGAATATTGGCCTCGCGTTTGGTGTGAACGCAGCATGATGCTATCTGGCTCTGCATCCGAACCCTTCTCGAATCATTTCTGCCATGGCGACCGCAAAAAAAAAGAGAACAGTTGACTGAGGTTGTTTTAAAGTTTAATGATAACAGACCACTTTGCATTACTTATAACTCCTCTTTAAAATGTTCATGAGGCAAAGATATTTAACTCATGGAAATTGAAGGTATTCTATACAGTTTGTTCAATGTTATCTGACTGAATGAAAGGCTGAATTGTGTTTTTAGAGTTGTTCACTTATATTTGGT